>NC_056743.1:14239277-14294277 GCF_019279795.1 Protopterus annectens
TCATTATTCTAAAATTGCTGCAGTCATCCTTGGCTATGTGTTAAGTGTTTTGATCTTGGACATACTGGATTAAATAATGGGTGCCAGCAGAGGTGAAAATTGCCATCATCAAGTTGATGAGGTGCTAACTGCATTGGTTTCTGGTTTGGTAGTGACAGATTTAAATGTTAAGCTGTTTAAAAATTCTTATTCATGTCAATGTATTTCAGTGCTTTAACCAGGGGCGGCTCGTGGCATAAGGCTGCCGGACTGCAGCCCCCTCAAAAATAAAAAGAGAAAGAAAAATGAGAAAGAAAAATGAAAAATAAAAAAAAAATATTTTCGAAATTCGCGCATGCGCATAGACCGACAGTAGTCGGGACTCGGTCTATGCGCATGCTCAAGGCAGGCCGTCCCCATAGGGGGACACAAGGAGACATCTGTGCACTTTTACAGTGCACAGACTCGTCAGGATTATGGGTCGCGTCCGGACTGCAAGAGCAGCAGCAGGGACTCGGGACAGAGCATTAGAGATTTCGTCGGGAAGGAGCATTAGGATCTCGTCGGGCAGGAGCATTAGGATCTCGCGGGTCTTTCAGTATTGCGCGGGAAGGATGTACGTTAGCTGGATATATTCAGGTAAGGTGCCTTTTAATTTACAATGTTTATTTGTATGGTGCTTATGCTTTACTGGAGTGTGTGTGTGTGTGTGTGTGTGAAAATGTCCCATGTGCTTATGGTGGTGTGGTAGGGAATGCCTCAGGCTTGAACCCTGTACCCTGTATGCAGGTGTTAAAGACTTGAGTTCCCTACCCACCACCATTTGTAAAAAAATTTCAGATTTTTGCCTCATATTCGATCTGATCTGTTCCTCATAATATCTGTGGTTTGTAAATGTTGCAATGCTTGATATTTGATGGTGTAGTAGTAGCATTGTTGCCTCCCAGCTGCAGGTTCTTGGGTTTAATTCTTGGCTGGGGTTCCTTCTTTGTGGGGTCTGTATCTTCTCCCTGTGTTTGTGTGGGTTTGCTTTTGTGTCCTCCCATGTTACAAAGACATGTCTGCATTATTTCTTCCTGGGCCTCTGCTGAAAATTGTTTATTTGTTCCAAGTCAGACTGTCCTGATTAAAAAATGTTAAATAAAATTGACAGGCATTTGAATTTCAGACTTAAGGGTTTCTGAATTTTTAATTCCTTGCATATTTGATGGTGCAGTGGTAGTATTGTTGCCTCGCAGCTATAGGTTTTCTGGTTTGATTCTTGGTTGGGGTGGCTTCTGTGTGGAGTCTGCATCTCCTCCATGTGTTTGTGTGGATTTGCTCTGGTGCCCTGCCATTTTACAAAGACGTGTCTGCAGTTTTAATCCCTGCTGAAAATTGGTTTTGTTCTGTCCGCAGTAAAATTGACAGGCATTTGAATTTCAGACTTCAGGTTTCTGAATGTTTAATTCCTTGCATAATTGATGGTGCGGTGGTAGTATTGTTGCCTCACAGCTATAGGTTTTCTGGTTTGATTCTTGGTTGGGGTGGCTTCTTTTTGGAGTCTGCATCTCCTGCCTGTGTTTGTGTGGATTTGCTCTGGTGCCCTGCCATTTTACAAAGATGTGTCTGCAGTTTTAATCCCTGCGTCTCTGCTGAAAATTGTTTTTGTTCTGTCCGCAGTAAAATTGACCGGCATTTGAATTTCCAACTTCATGTTCTTCAGAATACATAGTAGCACAACCTTTTTTTTTTTTTAGCAATTTTCGAAGTTTATAAGATGAATATTTTAAATTTGTCCCTATTTTTGGGACTGTATTCCCCCATTATTGGCTTCGTCCAGGTTTTTGTGCTAAGGTTGACAGCTATGGCAAGAACTGAATTCACTGAATATGTTTGAGGGCTGTATTCCCTCATTACTGGGTTTGTCCAGGTGTTTTGTACTAAGAGGTTGACAGCTATGGTGAGAACTGAATTCACTAAATGATAGCCATTTAAGTTTCAGTCTTCCTCTCTTTACAAAGCAGCTGATGTGGCGTAGTGGTATGTTACTCTGACTGTTTTTGCTCAGGGACCTTGGCAGTAAAATATATGGTGGCAACACAACATTTTATTCTAGCAACTTTCCAAGATTATACAAGCAATGTTTAATGTGTCCCTGTTTTGGGCTTTTGACCCCCAATACATTTTGGCTTTTTCCAGTTTTCTTGAGCTGCAGTTGAGATGCAGTTGAGTATTGAGTAGATTTTACAAGGAACTGAGAGCTGCAGGGGAATAGAAGTTTAGTGCTTTGCCAAGTTAATACTATAGCACAACAGGCTGTGTATTTGCTTTTGATGCAGAAGGTTGTGGGTTCTACTCCCACTAGGGGTAGATGCTGCCGTACTGAGAATGTTCTCCTTGGTGAAGATACTAACTATGAGTTCGTTATCAGTTTGCCATCCATTTCCTCTTGCAATATTATTACTAGCTTATCATTTTTTTAATGTAATATAGACAATTTATTCCTGAGGGGCAACAGACACTTTATATTTCGATGAAACCATGAAATATAAAGGTGATTGCTAGCAGCAACCACTTCATTAGTTACAGATTTCTTTAATGTGGAATTATTTAGATGACTGACTTCAGAGATTGTGCATATTTACTGATAATGGACTGTAGAATTGTGCATATTTACTGATAAAGGTGGACTATAGAATTGTGCATATTTACTGATAATAGTGGACTGTGGAATTGTGCATATTTACTGATAATGGTGGACTGTGGAATTGTGCATATTTACTAATAATGGTGGACTGTGGAATTGTGTATATTTACTAATAATGGTGGACTGTGGAAGTCTGAGTAGACTTTTTTATGATAAATGTTCTCAACTGGGCAGTTTTGCCATTATGGATGCATATGGTTTGTTTCATTGCTTACTGGAAAAAATGTTCAAAACAAATTTAAAACATCCTGTAACAAGTGTACTGTATTGTACAAGGAATATAATTTTAGTACAATGAGGAAGGTGTATCAAAGAGCACATGTATGTTTCATATGCAAGGAGCCTATGATTGAAAACAGCCCAAAATTAATCTTTATCTGCCACTGGCAAAATGTATTTTCTTTGAATGTGGGTTTCAATGCTGTTTCAATGAATGTGAGTTTCAAGGGCAGAGAAGTTTTAATGCTAAGTTTTCATTGTGAGACTGCATTGCTTTGTTTAACAGATGACTTAGTGTCTGTGCTGTAAAATACAAAATAAAACTTTCAAATGAAGTCCAACTCATCATAGAAGTAAAGCAGTATGCACATTAGTGTTTATGGTAAATGGAGTGAAATAGCCAAGTATAATGGTTCATTGGAATGGCTGCAGAGGCTCCATTCAACCATTATTTTGTCAGGGGAAGGGCAGCAAACTCAGACAGGCCCAGCTGAACTATACCTCCCAACTGTCCAGATTTTCAAAGAATGAATAGATTTTTGCTTCTTATTTTTGGTTTGTTCATAAAATTTGTAGTTTTAATTCCTAAATGATTTGCCAGAAGTCACTCTAAGTTTCAGACTTCATAACCTTCAGAAAATGCATGTTAAAGTAAGAGCTGTTCTATCAACTGTCTCAATTTATACAAGAGCAATTTTTAGTACTGTTTATATGTGCCCCAATATATTTGGCCTTGTTCAGATTTACTGCATTAACAGGTTGAGAGGTACATGCAAATAAATTGCTTTATAGAATTAGGCATAGCCAACCTCTCAACTGTCCCCAATTTTGGCTCAAAATGTTGCTCTTCCCCCTTATAATCCCTCTGCAAAATAGCAATTTTGGAAGAAAACATGGAGGGTTTACAATTAAGAAATAACTGTAATAATCAAAGTTATAGATTACTTGAAATGCATGTAGATTCTTTTATATTTTGTCAGCTGCTCAAGGTAGCAGTACTAATATTAAAGTGTCCCTTCTTTGACAGGTAGCAGCTGTATTGTGTGTCTATTTTATATTTTTGCATCACGTTTTTGTCCATTTTTCATAAAATTGTGTTTTTGGCAAATTAGTGACATCACTAAAGACTGAAGTTAGAAAATGACAGACATTTGAGTTTCAGATTTTATACCCTTCAGAAAATTCATACTAATGCAAGACCTATTCTATTATCTTTCTAAGTTTATTAGAGCAATATTTAAAAATTGTCCTTATTGTTGGGCCTTTGTCCCACTTCTGTGTATGGCTTTGTCCAGATTTCTTGCTCTTGAGGTTGAGAGGTATGACAAATGTGTCAGGGCCATCACAGTCAGCCAGAGAGATTTCAAATTGTGACATGCTTGTTGTACCCCACTTCCCCATGTAGTGACTCTGGATGTGTCCAAGCAAGGCAAGGAGTAGTTGTATCTACCTTGGATGGGGAGGACACACTGCATAAGTACTACAGTGGCTTTTCATCTGTCCTTGATTTTGCAGAATGGTCTGGTTTCTGTCATATTTTTGTACTGTTGATTTATGCTTATTACTCAAAGTGCCTGTTGCTCTGTGTTTTAAGTAGCAATGCTTTAATGACCATAAGGTAAGCTTGTCTGAGATCATAAGATGCAAGTAAGCTTTAATAAGCATACTGTTAAAGAATTGCCAACATTGAAAGCCTTTCTGTTGTTGCCATGCAGAGAATACTTGACTAGATAATGTATAAGCCTTGGGTATTAAAGGACAGGATTCCATTATTTTAAAAAGCTCATTACACTTGTTGGAGACTTCCAGTCATCTCTACAGACTTTACCCGTAAACTAAACAGAATGCCAATCATGTGTGGTCCATAACCTGTACAGTAATCCTTTAAGCAATGTATCTTGAGCTTGTTTCTTGTTTGCTTTTCATTTTTTACTTTTATCATGTTTTCCCCATGAAACAAGTTGTCAGGCAGCAGGTCTTTTTTGGATAAGAAACATTTTTACAAGTGGGGGCATCACATAGATTTCTACTTTCAGCATGTTACTTGGTACTTTAATAAAGCTGAATATATTATAAGCTGAATATATTATAATTAGAACTGCAGTGCAAGGAGAAGTGGTTTGAGTTGAGTGCTACTTGTTTTTCTTATACTTGATTTTGACTGGCATTCCAGTAATGTATTTAAAACGTAATTTATTTTTTCATGCCTCACAACCTTTTGTTTCCATCTAGATATTAAGTAAGCTGTCATGCAGCCAATGCATTGAAATATTTTTATTCTTCTACACTTATTTTTGTCTTGATTGGACTTTCATAATGATGGTTTGCCACCCAGGGCAGCGTATTTAATTAAAGTTAGTTTTTTGTGGTTTTGTGCATAGCTCCTCCCCTTTCTGGTTGACCACACCCCCTCCCATTGACCCCACCCATTCAGCTGTCTCCTGCAGCCCCCCTGTGATTTGAAGTCACCAGCCGCCACTGGCTTTAACCAGTGTAATCTATTCATGCATTCGTCACATAGTAGTAAATCCAGGTACTGTCTAGGTGCATCCTGTGGAGAGACAAGGTTTGGCTTAATTGTTTGGGGGTGGGTATGCTCTTTTATGAAATTATATGTGTGTGTCACTTTCTACAGAATTCAGCTCAGTTGTGGAACTCACAGTCATAATGGAAGGTTGAACAAGAGGTTAGTGCAGCATTTTTTATAAATTAATACTTTTATAAGAATTTTACTTTTTGTAATTGGTGGCATTGGGACTATACATGACTGTCATGATTTGCCATAGGTGACTTGAATTTTGCAGTAAGTTTTATAGATAATGGCTATATTTTGATGTTTAAGTATTGTGTAGATTTTGTGCAAAACATTTGGATAAGCAGTCAGCTTTATAGGAGATGGCTGCTAGAAGAATTAATGGGACTTGTTTAGACTGCACACTTGGACATTACAGGTAAATGAAGATTTTTATGTTTGGGAAATTCCGATTTAAACTGTGTATTATCATCATGGGAAGTTACTAAGCTATTGTCTTGAGGACCTGACAAGCCTAGCCAAGAATTTAGCCTATGTTCCGACAAGTCAGCACCCGATGCCACTGGTGGAATCCCAGGGGTGTATTTTCTGTTCCCCATCCAGTTATCCAGGTTGCTCTTAGAAAGGGTGAATGAAGTACTCTGCTTGATGTGGACCGGGAGTCTATTACACATAAGAGGGGTATTTGGGACACAAATCTGTCCCACCAACAAGTCCTATTGATGTCACAGACCAGGTTGAGATCACTTGTGCAGGTTACTCGAGTGGACCTTGACTTGTGGATATGCAGCAGTCCCATCAAGGTGGGGTCTGAGTTTGCTTTGTATGCCAGACACAGGTCACCTCTGAGGAATCTGTAGGAGACTGAACAGAGGGACAAGGCCTTTAGCCAATCTGTGTATGGTAGATGTTTGAGGCCCTGGATTCTCCTGGTGAGGAACCTCTGTGGTCTCTCCAGCTGCTGCATGTGCTTTGTGAGATACATGCCAAAAGGGGTATTGTACTCAATAATGGGTCTTATAAGGGAAGAATAACAGGGATGTTATGACCAACTTGTCCCTGGATGAGCTACCCTTAGTAATGAGGTGGGCCAGGTAGAAAGCTTTCAGTGCAATGGAGGCAATATGGTGGTCAAAAGTCAGTTTGTTATCCACCTGGGTGCCCAAGTCCCACAGAACTGACTGAGTACTTAGGACCTTGTTTTTAATGTGATAATTTGTGGGGATGTCACTGTCTCCAAAGGGGGTGGTAAAGCATTTTTTGGCATTCAATTTGAGGCCATGTTTCTGGCACCAGTCATTTATTTGGGTGAGACCTTCTTGGAGGATGTCCACATCACTAGGGGAATTGATGACAGTGCCCAGCTTGCAGTCATCTGCAAACATGGTCAGCCATAGCCCACTGGTTTTGGCCTGCACCTCAGAAAAGTATATCCCAAACAACAAAGGCCCCAAGACCGATCCCTGAGGTACACTGTTCATTACGGGTTGACTGCTTGAGGTGGCTTCCCCTATTTTGACTAGATGGGTTCTAGCAGTGATATGGATTGATGCCTAGTTGAGAGAGTGTATCTATTATACCCAAGTGGGGAATAGTATCAAAGGCTTTGGCCATGTCAAGACAGATGTTGTGCAGAGTCTTCCCCTCATTCATGGCTTTGGTGACTGTCTCAAAGAAGTCAACCAGATTTAACAGGCATGACCTTCCCTTGATGAAACCAAACTGTTTGGGATTGAATGTTTGGAGGTTTCCAATGTCCTTGCCAATGAAGTCCATGATAATCTGCTCCATAGCCTTGCAGATCAGGCTAGTTAGGCTGATAGGTCTATAATTTCCTGGAGCAGTGGATGCTCCACCTTTGTTAATGAGATGATAGTGGTTGTCCTCCACTCGGCTAGGATGAAGCTTGTGCTTAGTCTTTGGTTGAAAAGGGTGCCTAGTGGTGCTGCAAGTTCCTGCCAGAGTTCATGTAGGGTGCAGCCTGAGATGCTATCAGGTCCTATGGAGGCTGTATTTTTTGTCTTTGAGAGGTCAGTGATGACTTGCTTCCTAGAGATATGGGTGGGGCAGATGCTGGGCATGTCATGATTTATTGATGGGAGGGACAGAGGGGTAAAGTTTTCACTGAACCTGTCTGCCAGCAGGTGGGCTGTATCTATGGCGTTTGTGTATGTGGTGTCCTTGACCACCACTTCTGAGCAGATCTGGGTGCTTTCCTTGAGATTGTCAACATATGTGAAGAAAGCCTTGTGATTGTCTTTAGTAGAAGTGGCCAGTTTGGACTTAGTTTGCTTTGGAGGATTTCACTAGTGCTCTTATTTGCTTCTACAGACTAAGGAGAGATGGCTTCCAATTAGGCGCCTGCTCCTTCTTACTTCTTAACAGCAGTCTTTTTTTCCTTTTATTATAGAGTTTATTTATTGCAGAGGTCCACCAGATAGGTTTACTCTTCATAGGTTCATACTAGGCTATCTGCCCTAGGGCATTTATAAGCCTAGCCAGAGTGTGTTTGGCTTTTGCCACCCCTTGGAATGAGTATACTGTGCCCATTCTAAGGTTTAGTTTACTGTACCTCTGTCTAGCAGTGACACAGAAGTGACCCCCGGGGTAAACTTACGATCTCCCATCCACTCGTCAAGATTTCTCTTGAAGAGAGTCAGTGAGGGGCTCTGCCTAACATGGACTGGGATTTTATTCCAGAGTGAAGGGAGCCTCTGGGTTATGAATCTCTCCCTCCAGCATGTCCTATTTATTTCTGTGCTGAGGTTCAAATCTCTCGCTCACGTAGCTCTGGTGGATTTGGATTTTCTGAGGTGGAGCATGTCCATTAATTCCAGGTTGGACATAGCCTTGTACTTCAGGCATAGATCGCTTCTGAGTAGGCGGTATGCTACTGAGTAGAGATGGAGTTTCTTTAGCCGGGCAGCATATGGCATATGTTTGAGTCCCTTGATCCTCTTGGTGAGGTACTTTTGGGGTCTTTCCAATTGCTGCAGGTGTTGGGTAAGGTACATCCCAAATGGGGCATTGTACTCAATTATGGGCCTGATGAGGGAAGAGTAAAGGGGCACAATGACCTCTCCCGATCTAGATGTGAATCCCTTCATGATAAGGTGGGCAATATAGAAGGTCTTTCTAACCACTTTGGCAATGTGAGTGTCAAACTAGAGGTTACTGTCAACTTGGGTCCCTAGGTCCCTAATTACTTCTTCCATACTTAATGGATTACCACCTATGTGATAATTTGTGGGCATTTTGTTTTTCCCAATGGGTATGACTATACACTTTTTGGCATTTAGTTTAAGGCCATGGCTCTGGTACCAGGTACAGTATTCCAAGGCCACATACTCCTATTACAATATGTATTGCCACACAGTATTACAGATACTGATGTTGCTGCCTATAGGAGAGGCATGACAGTGCATCACCCTACTATGCCTGTGGCATGTGCATTAGATGATTATCCCCATAGTACCACTGTTGGGATGGACAATGGGTTGTATCGTAGTCCTGGTTAATGTGTGATGGTGGGTATGTCAGAGTGTCATCATGGGTTCCAGTGTGCACAATATCCACAGTGGAGTGTGGGTGCTGTGTAGACTGTCATTACACAATGGTACCCCCAGTACATGTCCCATGTACCACTGTATGGTCACCACTGTCACCATCAACCATACAGGTAACTGATAACGCAATCCAGCCCAGTTGTGCATGTGCTGTGGGCAGCCTACCTGTAACATATTGGACACACTGACAAGTTAGTTAGCACTGATAGGCCCAGGTTTCTCGCATGTGTGTCTGCCAGTTATGTGTTTGTTAATGTGTTTATGAAGGTATGTCACACTATGAATTGTCCATATACAACCATTACATCCCCCATTACCATACTGTACATGACTGGGGATGCTCTGCATGTAACATGTAACATATTTCATCCTAATCACTGTGTGGTGTGTGCAATGAAAGCCACACACATCAGTAGCACTACATACCTAGGTAGGGGGTCAAGTCCCAGTGTTGCCAAGTAAGTGTGTGCTTGTATGTGGAGGGATCTACTTCAGGTTGCTGATCATGGATGTCCCAGGGCAGCACCTGTCAATGTGGCACAGGCAGTAACTATTATACAGACTTGTGACGTGTTCAACTGTACCCAGGATATGTCATAGCCATGGTGTCACCACAGTGCCATACCCCTTGTGAGATACGACTGCAGACCATCCTCCTGCTGACACATGTACATCTATAACACAAATGGATAACATTATGGAGACCACAATCACTATAATGCATCATGGCTGGATGGCTACACTACCTGACATGTAAGCATTAAACATTACTGCTGACAACATGTTACACAGCAGTACATTGGTGCACCGTAGTACATTCACCATATCAGAACCATATTAGCCTGTCCCTGCATTGATGTTATGGATGACAGGCATATGCACAGGGTGTGTTGTTGGTTTGCCAGAGACTGAGGGTGGGCCATATGTTTGATACCATGTGTGTGGGTGAGGGGTGTATTTCACTGAGATGGGCGTGGTGATGTGTGTGTAGGTATGGGGTTGAGCTAGGTGTGTTTGTATAGTGTGTGGGCATGCATGCACACAGTTCTGCCATGTGGCTGCCCTATACAGGTGTTTCTTGGACAGTTGCAGACCATATCAGGCAGGGTGTGTAGTTCACGGCTTCTGGTCACAGACACGCTGACTATGCCTGCCAGGGGTTCTATGGGCATGTCCAGGTACAGGCCTTGACGTGCTACTCTCCCCTGATGATGATATATGCCCGCTGGAACCAGGTCCCTCCTGGAACTAGCCAGGGCCACGTACACGTGGCCTGCTGTGGTGAGGTGTGGACAGCTCTCCCTGCAGTGCTGGGGCTGCTACTGCCACTACGGGAGTGGCTTTGTGTCCTTTCATAGCCACATTGACCACCAGTTGTTGGTGTTTCTGGCCTACGTCCATGTGGCCATTGCTCCACTCCCACCACATGTTCTAGCATGGACAAGCCATGGTAAGTGAGGCACCATCTCACCCAAACGTCTATCCATGACCTCAGTATAATCACGGAGGGCACCTGCAAGTTCATGGAAGTTGTCACTTACAGATGAGAGAGCAGGCCTCTGCAGCCTTAGACCCTGTCTGGTGTACATTTCCATAAGGGCCTGCGCCTCCATGACAGTCTGAAACATGCATCTGGTGGTACCAGTTGTGGCACTTCTGCCAGGGGCATGATGACCAGCAGTCCTGCCACGAGCACCCCGGTACATCTGCCTATGTGGTGCCCTGCTGGACATCTGGCTATGCCTGCTGTGTCTGGACACAGCAGGCATAGATACCACACTCTCCTGTGCACTGCCACCAACCACCAACTATCCCTCTGCTATGGCCACTGGTGATGGGGTAGCTATAGGCTCCGTGACTGTGTGTGGGGTTGGGGTAGATAACAGGGGGGTGGCAAATGATGGTGCAGTTTCAGTTTCTGACAACACTGCCTGTGCCTCAACAGTCCTATCATCATTTTCGGTGTCTATATGGACACCAACATTAGATTGCATGGAGGAGGAACACTGACCCACCTCACCACCTGTGAGGGGAAAACAAGAAATGCACTTTAAGACCTGTACAGTATTGCATAACAGTACACACACACACACCCTGTAATTCCACCATAATACCTACCTGTCCCTGAGTTTACAGAGATTCCCATTGTTATTCATGTAAATTCCCCATCCTGCATCACACTTAGTAACATATCCTCATTAATACCAGTCATTAACATATCATTCTTCTAAATGCCTAGACAAGTGATCACAATACAAGACCTGTTACTCCATCGCCTCCTTGATTTGATTGGAATAGGTTTTACAAGGCCTCAGTGCTATCATCCAGTGTTCACCCTGGGTATGTCAGGACATCATGAGCATGCCCCCCATATGTTAGGGTCTACTACATTAATTCCATAATGTCACGCACTGCAGTGTCATATGTAACTATTGCTCAGTAGATGCAATATCTGTTGCTCAATCAACTTATTATATGGACAACAGTAATATATGGATACACTCCCTGGTGCTGTCTACTAATTCTCCAATGCATCTGTAGTATTTAATACGTGGGTAGTCACTCATCTTTCTGCTTATTGCAGTTTTAACAGTAAACCTGGTGTCTAGTTTCACTCCCAATGCATGTTCCATGCTACAGACCTTATTATACTATCAGCTGTCCTGTGATTACATATCAAACAAGTATTCCTGGTGTCTCATGTGTCAGTCCATGTCCATGTACTGCACGATTCCAAAGGGAAGTAGTGACGTATGAACAACCCCACAATCTCACATGTGCATACATGGACACAAACACACACACACACACACACACACACACATGCTACATGCATCAACCTCCCTCCACTCCACCAGATTGCATTTACAGACAAAGTAACCCCCCTTCACTCTCACACACACACACACACACACACACACACACACACACACACACACACACACACACACACACACACACACACACACACACCTACAGGTGAGGATGCACAAAGATAGTACACACAGACACCCCATTACCCATCTGTCAATATGGATAGCATATGGTACTCAACAGCATGCAGTGTAGCTACAATCAATCCATGCTAGGTGTGTGATGCATGGGCTGTGTTAGTAGGTGATGCCCCTTCCCCTGGAAAGCACTACACCCATGTACACATTATTGCTGTGAACCTGTTCTGCACCCTGACATGTACTGTGACCATACCTCATAGGTGTACACACCATTGCTGAATGTCTATTAATGTGTCAGTCATGTCTGCTCTAATGCTCACAGCCCCTATGTGTTTGTCCGACACATACCTGGGATGATATGTGGACATATGTCCTTTGTGAATGCCTTATGTATGATTTACAGATCTCAACATCAGCAGTGCATGTATGACCAATACAATACTATTACACTAACAACCGTCAAACCTTAACATGGCTATGGGGAGTGTACACACCCTTATTGACATGACACACTCTTCCTTGATATGCCATTGGACCACATAATTGCATATGTTAACATTACATGAGCCTGATATGTGACGTATGTACTGTACATTCAAATGCAGTGTTTAACAAATGTGTTAGATGTGCTGATGCTGACCGTGATGCATACACTATGTAGGTGGATATGTGTGCACGCACTTATCGTGATGGTTTGTTGCACCTAGTGTTATGTGTACTACAGCAGTCACTATTCCTGGCAGGGATATATTAGCATGGGCCATCTGCATTTGCCAGTATATGGTCAGTCTGCCCTACACATGTCCCCCAACCCTGCATGACTGCAAGGTCAACTCAAGTGCACATCCCTTGGAGTTCACACACTCACATCACTATTGCTGTGGAGTCAGGGTTACATCTGCCACAGTTCCTGAACCTGACTGTGTGCTGATACAACCATTAATAACATCCTTAGGATCCCTGCTGCAGTGCACTGATGTGTCATGATGACACCCCCCTCCCCACCTTCAGCCTTTTTGCAGATGCTTGACAACTATGGCCTACACGTGTGTCAGTTTGCAGTGTCCCAAACACTGAACACCATGTGTAACAGCCTAGTCCCAGCTAATGAGTGGCAAACATACAGATGTACACTGGCACCGTCACAGTACAGATGGGGATGGTGTGCCTGAGGTGGGGTGAGGCATTGGTTGTGCAGCACATGTATCTTACATGATACTGTCTGTAGATTTTCAACGTGGTCGTGGTACACCAGTACACATTGCGATGCCTGACTTTTGGGATCCTCTTCTGTTATGCATACACTACCTGTAGAGTCTTGGCTGATGTTTCCTGTGGTACAACTGTCAGATCTGATTACCCTAACCCATAGGCCACACGCTTGCAGAGTCCAGACAATTGCTGACATTGAACATGCACAGCCAGTACTTGCTAGACATTCCTGCAACCCCCCCTCAGTGTTGTGGCATGTTACTGGGCAGCCCACATGACCAGTTTGCTACATGTGACATAATTTTTCTTGGATGACCATCTGTTTATTTCCTACATCATTCCTGTCCCATACATCCTTGCCACATAAATGACTGTCTGCAGTTTACCATGGGATATGCAATGGTGAAGTATGGCTACATGTCCAGCTCATGCGTGCTACCTATTGGGTATGGCGCCCACACCATGTCATGTAAGATGTGTGCACACCATGCATGCCTCTGTTGCAGGTAAGTGTCCACATTTGATGGCTAAATGTCTTGGACAGCAGACCAATACATGGTGTGACATTGGGGATGTGTACTTACTGAAAGGTGCATATCCATGACAAATGCATGCAGTCAGTACCTCAACAGCTGCTTCCACTATATTTTATCTGAAGTGTGTGCACACATATGCTTCCAGTGTTTGTGAAGGTATGTATTCCCCATATTTGCTGCCCTAACATATGATTCCATATTACACACTCATTGCTCATGTTGGGACCACATTGCAGGTTTTAAGGCTTGTGGACTGCTGTATTATGATATGCTGTAGTGCATATCTGTAAGAGTTGCCATTGTAACACTGGTATATACACTGTTGTAGCACTGTATAAGGGTGATGTTTCACACATGTCCCTACTGTAGGCCATTTGTCCCACCATTATGTTTATCCCTGTGGACACATTTTGCAATGACAGGATGTTAGTTATATTGGAGGTGTCTGACATACCCTTAAGGTACACCATCATGGTCACCACTGTGATGCACTGCAGTTAACAGCAACAATATGTGAACATGTACAGCATGTATTATGGGTAGGTGTGTTAGATGTGTGCATGGAATATACCATAGCCATAACATGACTGATGTATTGGCAAGCATGAACATAAACCATACTCACCAGCTACAGGCCGCTGCCTTAGTGGTATACCAAAGGGACCTATATAAGAGTGTGAGAGATGTGATGTCAGCAGCCACAGCTGTGGCATTGGCACATGGTGGGTGCAGCATTACAGTACATCAACAATACAAGTCCACAATACTACAGATTATGCACATCTGTTTACTACTACTAAGCAGCAACAGACTATATATATATCATCTCACACATGCATGATCTACCTTTACAGATACGGATGGATATGCAACAGTGGTCTACTGATGTGGCCTCCACCCACCTCCACTATGGTCTTCGCCAGTTGCTGCATGTGCGAGCGGGCAGGTGCCATTAGGCTGGTGGGGAGCTCCTCAACATGTTTTGGGAGGGTGGATGGCATGACCCCCCCTGTTGTGAGGTGATCCCCCCGGACTGCAGCAGCACGCCGGCCAACATTGTGAAGCAGGTCATTGTAATTCTCATAACTGCGGTTATGCAGGCTGACATCATTGACCTTGTGGACTAGATCATTCCACAGGGTGGTCCGCTCCGGCTGTTCATGGGCTGTCCTTCCAAACACCACCTGGTATGTGCTGTACCAGGTGGTTGATGATGACTTTATTTTCGTCCGCTGAATACACAGGTAACCTGTCATGTGACATCTTGCCTGATAGACATAAAAATGGAAACAGGTCTGAGCAACTCATACAACAAGGTTACCATAGTTCTTACTACACATCTCTGTCTCCACCCCCCACCATATCTGCGACAACAAACTGTTCACACAGCTCAGTAGGTGTGGCTACAGCTTACCTACCATTGGGACATTTATCATATTGTAACACGCTTTGTGCTATGTGTCTGTAGCCATGTTCCCTGTGGGGACACTATCATTGCTGGCCTGTTACAGGCAATGTCACCTGCATGCCATTGTAAGGGCCACTATGGTTCCATATATGCATGTGGTCTGTTTGCTATGTGATTGCTGCACATCTGTCATTATGTGTTATGGGGGATATCTATGCATGATGTTGGACATTATCTGGGATTGTGTGGACTATTACTACTCACATATGTTCTATAACAGTGACACAATAGCATGTTTAGGGAACACTTGCCAGCAGGACCACCTCTCGCACCTCATCTGGTCATGTTACCAGGCCACATCACATGTGGGACCCACTCTGGGGCCTCCTCATCTACTAGTCCTGCACTACCTTCAAGTGGAACCACCTCAGGGGATGGTGTTCCCCCACCGTGAGTACACACAGACATGATCCTGTCACCCGAGGTCAGGTCCAGGATCTGTTGCATAGGGAGCTTCACAGAGACTTGGGAGATGTGCTACATCACCTTGAGATACTCAGTACACAATCACAGGGTTTACATGCTCCTCCTGCTCAGCCTCCAGCCAGGCACCTTCAGGGCCGTGAAGCTGCTGCAGTGACTGGCAATGGATGGGGGCCTTGTTCCCATTGTTTCCATATGGGGGCTCATGGGGCTTCCACATCACAAACACCCCCCATCATCCAGGGTGTTTACCCACCACATGTCATATACCACCCCTGTAGGCTGTCCTCTCTATCTACTAACCCAACCTACCTCCACTGCTATCCTTCCCCAAATTCCCATTCGCATCTTCACAGATAAGGGCAATGTGGTCCCAACAAGGTGCTCACATGTCACATAACCGTCCATGTTGCACCACTTACTGCTGTATTATGTGTGGGTGTATTGATATATGTGATGTTCCCTCACCCATAGTATGCAAATATGTATGTGTTTGTATATTTGTAGACATACACACACATACATACACACACATACATATATATATATATATATATATATATATATATATATATATATATATATATATATATATATATGTGTGTGTGTGTGTGTGTAGAAATATATTATGCTGTATATATGTGTTTATATCTATATATATATATATATATATATATATATATATATATATACATATGTCTGTATATCCGTAGACATATATGTGTATATATATATATATATATATATATATATATATATATATATATATATATATATATATATATATATATATATACACACACACACACACACACACACACACACACACACACACACACACACACACACACACACAGATACACACATATATACATACCTCTATATATAAATATATATGTGTGTATATATATATATATATATATATATATATATATATATATATATATATATATCTTCTTTCGGCTGTTCCTGTTAGGGGTCGCCACAGCGGATCACCTGTTTCCATTTCCTCCTGTCCTCTGCATCTTGCTTTGTCACACCAACCACCTGCATGTCCTCTCTTACCACATCCATAAACCTTATCTTAGGCCTTCCTCTTTTCCTGTTACCTGGCAGCTTCATCCTTAGCATCTTTTTCCCAATATACTCTGCATCCCTCCTCAGCACATGTCCAAACCAACGTAATCTTGCCTCTCTGGCTTTGTCTCCAAACCTTCCGACCTGGGCTGACCCTGTAATATACTTATTCCTAATCCTGTCCAACTTCGTCACACCCAGTGCAAATCTTAACATCTTTAACTCTGCCACATCCAGCTTAAGCTCCTGCCTTTTTGTCAATGCCACTGTCTCCAACTCATATAACATAACTGGTCTCACTACCCTCTTGTAGACCTTCCCTTTCACTCTTACAGGTACTCATCTGTCATAAATCACTCCTGACACTCTTCTCCACCCACTCCATCCTGCCTGTACTCTCTTCCTCACCTCTCTTCCACACTCACCGTTACTCTGAACTATTGACCCCAAGTATGTAAACTCATCCACCTTCGCCACCTCTACTCCTTGCATCCTCACCATTCCTCTAGACTCCCTCTCATTCACACATATATATTCTGTCTTAGTCCTGCTAACCTTCATTCCTCTTCTCTCTAGAGCATATCTCCATCTCTCCAAGGTCTCCTCCACCTTCTCTCTACTCTCACTACAGATCACAATGTCATCTGCAAACATCATAGTCCACGGGGACTCCTGTCTGATCTCGTCTGTCAACCTGTCCATCACCATTGCAAATAAGAAAGGGCTCAGAGCTGAACCTTAATGTAACCCCACCTCCACCTTAAACGCATCTGTCACTCCCACCGCAGACCTCACCGCTGTCACACTACCCTCGTACATATCCTGTACCACTCTTGCATACTTCTCTGACACTCCTGACTTCCTCATACAATACCACAACTCCTCTCTAGGCACCCTGTCATATGCTTTCTCTAAGTCTACAAAAACACAATGCAACTCCTGACATTCTCTGTACTTCTCCATCAACACTCTCAGAGCAAACATCGCATCTGTAATGCTCTTTCCTGGCATGAAACCATACTGCTGATCACTAATCATCACGTCCCTTCTTAACCTAGCTTCCACTACTCTTTCCCATAACTTTATGCTGTGACTGATCAATTTAATCCCTCTGTAGTTACTAAAGCTCTGCACATCACCCTTATTCTTAAAAATCAGTGCCAAAACACTTTTTCTCCATTCCTCAGGTATCTTCTCACTAAGATTTAATTAAACAATCTGGTTAAAAACTCCACTGCCATTTCACCTAAACACCTCCATGCTTCCACAGGTATGTCATCTGGGCCAGCAGCCTTTTCATTCTTCATTCTCTTCATAGCTATCCTTACTTCCTCCTTGCTAATCTATTGTACTTCATGATTCACTATACCTACATCATCCAACCTTCTCTCCCTCTCATTGTCTTCATTCATCAACCCCTCAAAGTACTCTTTCCATCTCTTCAACACACTCTCCTCGCTTGTGAGTATGTTTCCCTCATTATCCTTTATCACCTTTACCTGCTGCACATCTTTCCTAGCTCGGGTCCCTCTGTCTAGCCAATAGGTACAGGTCCTTTTCTCCCTCCTTAGAGTGCAACCTTTCATACAACTCTTCATATGCCTTATCCATAGCCACCTCTCTCTTTGCCATGCAACTCATCTCCTTATACGCTTGTCTACTTTTTTCATCTCTCTGACAATCCCACTTCTTCTTTGCCAACCTCTTTGCCTGTATACTCTCCTGTACTTCCTCATTCCACCACCATGTCTCCTTGTCGTCCTTCCTGTGTCCCGATGTGATACCAAGCATCTTTCTAGCTGTCTCCCTTACTAGCCCTGCTGTAGTTACCCAGATATTTGGTAACTCTTCACTGCCACACAGTGCTTATCTTAACTCATCCCTGAACTCCACCTCACAATTACCCTTTTTCAATTTACATCATTTGATCCTTGGTGCTGACCTCACACTCCTCCTCCTTTTCTTGATCACCAACGTCATCCTACAAACCACCATCCTATGCTGCCTAACTACACTTTCTCCAGTCACCACTTTACAGTCTCCAATCTCCTTCAGACTGGCCCTCCTACATAAGATATAATCCACCTGTGTGCATCTTCCTCCACTCTTGTATGTCACCCTATTCTCCTCCCACTTGTTAAAATATGTATTCACCATAGCCATATCCATCCTTTTCGCAACATCCACTACCATCTGACCTTCTGCATTCCTTTGTTTAACACCATACCTACCCATCACTTCCTCATCCCATCTGTTCCCTTCACCAACATGCCCATTGAAATCTTCTCCAAGCACCACTCTCTCACCCTTGGGTACAGTCATCACCACTTCATCCAATTCACTCCAAAATTTTTCTTTTTCATCCATTGCACACCCAACTTGTGGAGCATATGTACTAACAACATTCATCATTACACCATCAATTTCTAGCTTCATAAACATCACTTTATCTGATGTTTCAGGCAACAATTGTCTTTTGTATGGGTGACTCATACACTATCCATTTGATAAGGTAGCAACTGTAGGAATACTGGCTGTTCAGTATGGTGTGCACCCTCTAAATATGTAGCTTCCTATACATATCTATCTGTGTGTATGTGTAGTTACATATATATATATATATATATATATATATATATATATATATATATATATATATATGTATCTGCATATATGTGTGTGTGTCTGTGTGTGTATGTATCTTTGGAATGTTTAGTGTTACCACATTGTACATTCCCTATGGTCAGAGTGTCAGAGTGTACTGCATGATATGTTATTGATACCATCCTGACATCATACAGGTGAGATGGATTACTGTTAACGTCTTGTGCCTGTGTTGTGTCGGATCCTGGGTATGGGACTTGCAACAGTTGGTATTGTATTGCAGGGTAGATGTGTTTTGCTATGGGGAGGGGTGATAATACTTACAAAACGTATTTAGCTTGGGCCCCCTCAACCCCATTAACGGTGACTTTGATTATATGTATTTGTTATGTTCTCTTTTATATCTATAGATATGTATCTGTATATAATACAGGTAATATATATACATATATATATATATATATGTGTGTGCAGACGTACATATCTATATATGTAGGCATATGTGTATACATCTATACATCTATATATATATATATATATATATATATATATATATATATATATATATATATAATGTATATAGTTTTTTATATATATATATATATATATATATATATATATATATATATATATATATAGTTCCCTATCAGAAGCCTGAAACACTATAAGCTTGAAAATCAAAATCCTGAAACCAAAAGCCTGAAAACTCAAAATCCTGAAAACCCAAAATCCTGAAACTCAAAATCCTGAAAACACAAAATAGACATATTGACGTCATTGTGGCTTTGCTATTGTTAGCCCTGTGGTGTTAGGTCATGCATTGGGTTCAGGTAAGTGTGCGGTTGGTTTTATGTTAGGGTTAGGGGCGGTTTAAGTGAGTTAGGGTTAGGGCGCAGGTTAGGCATGTATGCAATAGTGACAAAAATTAGGGTTAGGGGCGGTTTAAGTGAGTTAGGGTTAGAGAGCGGGTCAGGTGAGTGTGCGATAGTGACGGACCTTAGGGTTAGGGTTAGGGTCAAGGTCATTCGGTAGATATTATTGTCTTTGTATTGGCATATTAGCATTATTTGTGTTTTCAGGATTTTGAGTTTCAGGATTTTGGGTTTTCAGGATTTTGAGTTTTCAGGCTTTTGGTTTCAGGATTTTGATTTTCAAGCTTATAGTGTTTCAGGCTTCTGATAGGGAACCATATATATATATATATATATATATATATATATATATATATATATATAGGCAGTGATTAAGGCACTTTTAAGCAGTTGTAAGAGGGTTTGCATGTAGGTAAGTACTGCTAACACCTGGTTACAGTTTCTTATACTGATGTAGCTTCTCAATTGCTTAGCCTGTGTAGGCATTGCTTACCCCCACGCAAACAGGCTTAAACCCACTTACTGCTGCTTAAAAGTGCTTACTTCCGCTTACCCCTGTGCTAATTTCTTTAAAAGAAATGAAAAAGGGTGGCAAAGAGAGAAAGACAGTTGGGAAAATAGCTAGGGATGTGCAGGACGGGTTTAGGGAAGTTCCATAGCTGCCCATTTCTTCTACAGCAACAGCTGTGCATATACACTGAATTTGAAGATAGATTTGGACACTCAAACCCCTGAGAGAGGAGTGAGGACAACAATAATATGTTGTGAAGCCAGTTTGACCAGATTACATGTATCCAGTGGACATGTGTGTGAAATGGACAGCTATGTATGGGGGTGAGTTTTTTTTTTTTTGGGAACAGATTGCCCTTTTTTTTTTCCGGTGAGAGTGGGAGGTTAGGGAGGGATAGTAGGTATATTTGGGGGGGTAGGTTGGGTAAGTTAACAGACAAGAGAGATGACAGCATACAGGGGTGGTATATGACATGTAGGGGGGTAAACACCTTGGTGGGGAGGGGTGTTTGGAAATTGGAAGCCCATGAGCCCCATAGTGGATGCAGTGGGTCTAAGGACCCCACCCATGTGCAGTCACCACTGCACCTTCACAGCTCCGAAGGTGGCTGTGGTGGGGGCTGAATAGGAGGGCCAGGCTGACCCTCTAGTTGAGACACGTGGCCCTCAAGCTGGTGTAGCAGATCTCCAAACTCCCGGCGTTACTACGCTATTCATTACAGCCTGGACCTGGCAATGGGTGACAGTGTCCTGTCCACGCCCACTCCCAGGTGGGGTGAGCCCCATCCCCTGAGGCGGTTCCACCCAAAGGTGGTGGAGGACCAGCAGACAAGGAGGTCCCAGAGTGAACCCCAGAGATGCTGATATGCATAGTGCCATGGCCCGCTGAGGTGGGACAGGTGGGTACGCTGGGACCGGCCATCCCAAACATGCCATGGTGTTCAAATTTACAACGTATTTGGGTAAGTAATAGTCAACACATTCCAGGATTAGGTATAACAGCATGCATAGATATTCCCATTAACTTGAAAGACCAGATATAGAACAGTTGCAGAGCAAACAGATCACATGCATATATGGAACCGGGATCTGTACAGATGCTAGACTGCATCTTTCACCGAATCCCAAATTGGTGAGCATACTTGCGCAAAAGTGCTGTTCACCGAAGCAGCAGTTTCACGTAAGTATGTTTGTTGTTCCGGTCGTGCAACTGTGTGGTAAGGGAAAATTCCCTTTTCCCCAATGTAGTGCGACCTCTGAGTGAGAATATTAAAGTGGGGTGGGGGGTGCAGGGGTGCTTGCACCACTCCATTCAAGTAGATTGTGTTTTTTTTTTTTTAACATACTTTAACAAAAAAGCGCTTTGATGAAAGCGCTCTCGTTAGTGTGTTCGGTGGTAATGGATTCGGGCTTTTGATCAAAAGTCCTAGATCCATGGAACCACAGTGGCCTTTACAACAGCATGCGCAGCATGCCACCAATGTGGGTGCATTTCAACATGGCACATGCATAGGAACAAATTTAAGTATTTATCAAACAATAGGACATATGTTCCAACAATAGATTTAATGGAGCACATACCGATTGAATTGTGTATTTAGTTTATTGCTGCAGATATGGTGGGGGGGGGGAAATGTCAATTAACAACTAGTATAGTCCTGTCGTTCTCCTTATTTTCCTAGTCAGTGCTGTGATCTGTACCTTACAGGTTTTAGTACACTACCCTCTGGCCTTGTGTTGGACAGTTGTATGGATGTATACAATTATATACATGGAATGAGTTTTACCTGCAGTATACACCTTACCTGGTGTACCTGTGGAGGTATTGTATGTTAACACTACTGTTTCTACATATATTCCCAGATTCCAGGTTGATAATATACACATACCTGTCCATCTCTTATTGCACACACTCTGGGCATGTCTTGACAACATGCAGGTGAACCGGGACATAGTTCTGACTATTTCCCTCTTAAACCTTTGGTGATTTGTACAATGACAGGTTTATTTTCATTGACATTTTGCAAATATGTACAGGCTTGACAGTCAATTATATGACAAGAATTGTTGCATACATGTCGAAGATTAGCACACTGCTATGCCAGGTGGACAGGGTAACAGCCGGCAGATATGGGACAATTTACTGGACATTCTGGACAATTCTGTACATTTTTGAGGTATGATTCTGCATATCACTTGCTACCACTTGCAGGATTCGGACCATGGCTGTCTCTGCTAAAAATAAAACAGTCTCCATCACCGTTGAGTGTGCTATATAGATACTGCTGTGTATCTCTGATTTCTGTATATAAGTCTCCTGTTGTTTTACAATCTGAACTTGTAATTACTACACTTGTACAGGATTTACTAGACAGTTTTATTATGTAGCACAGTGTGGGTCACAGTGATGAGTAATACCTTATTATTCAGAGCAACTGCAACACTAACAATGCCATACAATACCAGAGTAAACAGTACCAGTACAGGATATCAATCTTTTATTTCTAGGCACAGTTTTCGTATCATACTGACCTGTGCGGGCAATGTTTGTTAGCACTACCTGAATGTTGCCACACATTACCAGATTCCCACATAAGTATTATGCACATACGTCTCACTGTGTTGCTGCACACACTCTGGTCACAGCTTCACAACATTGGGATGGAGATGGGACATACTTGGCTTATTACTCTCATAACATTTTGTGGAGTTGCTAGAGTGACAGGTTTGTTCTTATAGATGTCTGACAATCAGTTGTATTTCTTATTTGCTGCCTAACAAAGTCCAAGAAACAGGTGTAGAATAGCTACACATACTGGTGAACCAACATGAGATTAAATCCAGTAACAAAAGGCAAAGCACGACCATCCATATAAAAAGGGTTTATTACATCAAGCTTTCAAGTTGAAACTCTTTTTCTTGAAAAAGAGTTTCAACTTGAAAGCTTGATGTATTAAACCCTGTTTTATTTGCCTAAACGTCTGGGATCATCCCACTGATTTGACAGGGGGGGACAGGGTGACAGGCAGCAGATATACGCCAATTTACTGGACATTCTGGACATATCTGAACAGTTGTGGGATATGATTCTGCATACAGCCTACTACCACTCCCAGGATTTGAACCATGGCTGTGTGTGCTAAAAACAGTTCACATCTCAGTTGAGTGTGCTATTTGGATTATGTTGTTTGCCTTTTCACTGTTTTCTGTATAAGTCTCTCTCAGTTGTACTATGTGACCTCATGTGATTACAACAGTCATATACAGACATTGCTCCACATTTTATTTATGTAGCACAGTGTGGGTAACAGTGCTTAATACAACGGTACTATTAAGAGATTGCAACTCTACATTACCATATGATACCAATGCAGTCCAGCAGTTAGACCTTTATTGTTAGGCTGTTATGCTTTTATTTACATACAATATATATGAGACTGTACCTGCCATATTTTCTGGTGTATGCAGTACATGCTTTAAACAATACAGGTTTTATACAGGCAATTAACTTACTACTATGTTTAGATTTATTTCCTATTACAGTACATGCAAGAGTATTACTAACCTCCTTCACATCGCAACTGCTGCAATCTACAGGCATGGGCTTCCTGGTTCACAGCCTACTCAACTGCCACTGTGAAAGACATAAGAGGAATATTTAGCCACACCTATCCATAATACACATGAACTGGCAATTATTAAACAGGTAGTGGCCTGATACTTACACATGGCTGGCACATCCCCCGTCCTCCTAGCCTCTTGGATTTACTGATCCAACAGATCCCCCTTTCTCCACTTCAGGTCAGCATAGTGATGCCTGACCTGCTCACCAGTTCGGGGCATGCCAGTGGCACTGGTGAGATGGTCCCAGGCTTCCTCTTTGTATTGGTAACCCTGGTACTGGCCCTGCAGCAGTCTCTGGTCATGTTCTTTCACAAGAAGTCCTGCCATGACTCTGGACTCCTGGATGCCCCAGCGCTGTGCATGAAAGAGCCCACCCTCTCCCATACCAGTCATCATAGTGCCTACATGAGGAAACTGCAACCAGTTATGAGATGTTTTCCCGCCTATTGGGTTTAAATAGGGCCAATTTCTGGCAGTTTGCTGTGATTAGACAGTTTTGAAAATGATAAACTATGGGGAAACATGCTTACCTGAAGTTGGCATTGCTTAAAGGGGTATATCAATGGGCAAAATGAGTTAGCTGGCCTACACATTGCTTATGCCTAGTAAGCTGGGCTGTGCAATGCTTAGTGTCGCTTACTTTTTAATTTGCATACTATTTGCTTTTTTGGCATTGATTTATTATTCATTACATGTTATTTATGTGTTTGGTATCCATGATTAATGTGTATGTACACTGTATGGGATCCTTGTGTTTATTAGGGGACTTCAACACTTTATTACAATGATACCTCACATCTGGGCTTAATGCAGTACTCCAGTTCACATATTTATATTATGTAATAGGTTATACAACATAAAACTGTATATCGATTCCTTTCACATGTTCAGTTTGATTTTCCTATAGTGAGGATATGTCTGGTGATACCTCAATCCTATGTACTGCTGTGATGGCTTAGTGGTTAACTACTGTGACTATAGTGTACAGGGTCCTGGTTCAAGATCTGCAAAGGCTGTTTATTTTGTTTCTGGCCAGAACAGCAGCTGTTGCATACAGAGTGATTAAGGCACTTTTAAGCAATTGTAAGCGGGTTTGCGCAACGGTAAGCAGTGCTAACCTCCGGTTAAATATGCTTACAGAGAGTTAAGCTTTAATATTGCTTTACCTGTGTGTTCATTGCTTACCCCCACACAAACGGGCTTAAAAACCACTTACCACTGCTTAAATATGCTTACTCTTGCTTAATAGTGCTTACTCCTGCTTTCCACCACACTAATTTAGACAGTAATGTAAAATGCTTTTTTGGAAGGTGGTGGATTTGAAAACTCTATGGATCTATCATTCATCAAATGTTGTACCGTTGATTTGTATCCCTGATTCATGTGTACATATAATGTATGGGGCACTAGTGATTATCTGTGGATTTTACAACATTATGACAATGACACCTCACATCTGCATTTAATGCAGTACTCCATTTCATAAATATATGTTATTTAGTAGGTTATGCAACAAAAAATATTGTTCATAAAGTGATTTGACATGGAAAATGGAATGTAATGGTGTGGGACTCGAACTGGGAATGACTGCTCACAAGGCAAATGCTCTGCCCACTACACTATTGCATTACTGCTTCATTTGCATATATCTTGATTGTTATCCTAGTGTGTGATTTAAGCTGCAATAAACATAGTTAATCAATGTGCAAACCCGCGCACCTACAATTAAATGTTATCTGTTTGATTAAAAAAAGAAGCTTGTTTATATTTTATATATTAACTATTGCTCTTATAAACCTGGGGGGATGTTGCTGGGGGTATGCAAACACCTATGAGTGGTCTCACTCATTCTTATTCCTAAACTTCTGTTCTTGATTGCAGGAGCATGTATATTCTGTGAGCTCTGCTCTCAGACACACCCCCTGCACTCGTACATGCTCCGTGTCCGTTGAGGAGCACAGGCAGCATGCATTCATTAATATGCCTGGTGCGCTGCCATTTTGCTCCTAAACGTTCGCTTCCATGCAGGACTAAGCTAGTCCTGTACAGAAATATAGTGAATCCGGGGGCTAGTCTTCTCAATTCTGATGATACATTATGCAAATAACCTTTTCCATTGTTTTTCCACAAAAATAAAGTAAAGTTATGCGTCTTTATGACTCTGCATCTGTCCGGTTCCCCTATCCCTTAAATATGGGTTGAACAAGTGCATGTCTCCAATCTTAAGTTATGGGTCTCTGTGACTCTGGGTTTGTCCTGTTACCCTGTCCTTAAATATGCATTGAGCCAGAGCATGTCTTCAATCTTAAGTTATGGGTGTCTGTGATGCCGGGTTTGTCCTGTTCCCCTGTCCCTTAATATGGGTTGAACAAATGAATGTCTCCAATCTTAAGTTATGGGTGTCTGCGACTCTGGGATTGTCCTGTTCCCTGTCCCTTCAATATGCATTGAACAAGTGCATGTCTCCAGTCTTAAGTTATGGGTGTCTGCGACTCTGGGTTTCTCCTATTTCTCTTTCCCTTAAACATGGGTTGAACAAGTGTACGTCTCCAATCTTAAGTTATGAGTCTCTTAAGTTATGAGTCTCTGGGTTTGTGCTGTTCCTCTGTCCCTTAAATATGGGTTGCACACGTGCACATCTCCAATCTTGAGGAATCTCCTCATACTTTAACGACCTAGTGAATAACAAATACAGTGATACTGTCATTCCTGCCAAAGTGTTCTGAGGTTATTGTTTCTAATTCTACTTCATCCCTGTACTTTGTGTCCAATGTGCATATTTATTTTTCAATGTAATTTAATTTAATTTCAGCATCAAAGTTAATGGGATATTATTAGCAAAATTTCTCACCACCTTTGTGCAACCAAAACTGTTCTGAATAACATTTTGTAAATGTATTTAATGTATTTATTTGTTGTGTTGGAGAATATATTTTACATTCTACACAATTTGTTAGTTTGTAGGTTTTCAGTCCTGCCACATCATGTGTGTGTGTGTGTGTGTGTGTGTGTGTGTGTGTGTACAGAGATATATATATATATATATATATATATATATATATATATATATATATATATAGAGAGAGAGAGAGAGAGAGAAATGGATATACTGTAGATGTATATAATTTTCTATTATAGGTTCATAGGATCATAGGTTGATACTAGGCTATTGGCCCAGAGGCATTTGTAAGTCTAGCTAAGAATTTCACCCATGTTCTCTCTAAGTCAACACCTGTTTCCCCTGTCCAGCAGGGACACAGTTGGGATCCCAGGGGTATATTTTTTGTTTCCCATCCAGTCATCCGGGTTCCTTTTAAAGAGAGCTAGAGATAGGTACTCTGCCTAACATTGAGTAGAGTCTATTCCACAGATGGGGGGTCTTTGGGACACAAATCTATCCCACCAACAAGTTCTGTTAATGTTACAGACCAGGTTAAGGCCTTGCTTTTGAGTTGCATGAGTGGAGTTTGTCTTATGGGTATGCAGGAACTCCGTCAAGGCAGGGTCTGAAATGGCCTTGTATGCCAGACACAGGTCACGTAAGCAGTCTGTATGAGACTGAGTAGAGGGACAGCAGTTTTAGCCTATCTGTATAGGATAGGTGTTTGAGGCCCTGGATTTTCCTGGTGAGGAACCTCTGTTTCTCAAACTGCTGCATGTGCTTGTCAAGGTACATGCCAAAGGGGGCATTGTACTCTATAATGAGTCTAATAAGGGAGGAGTACAGGGATGTTTTGACCAACTTGTTCCTGGATGAAACACCCTTATTTATGAGGTGAGCCATATAGAAAGCCTTCCGTACAACAGAGACAATGTCATGGTCAAAAGTCAGGTTGCTATCAACCTGTGTGCCTATGTCCTTCACAACTGATTGCATGCTTAATACATTGTTATTAATCTGATAATTAGTAGGGATGACATTTCCTGCAAAGAGGATAATGATGCATTTCTTGGCATTCAGTTTGAGGCCATACTTCTGACAGCAGTCATTAGTTTGGGTAAGGCCCTCTTGGAGGATGTTCACATCACTAGGGGAATTTAGGACAGCACCCAGCTTGCAGTCATCTGCAAACCTGGTCACCCACAGACCACTGGTTTTGGCTTGCACCTCAGAAAAGTATATCCAAATCAGAAGAGGCCCCAAGACCGATTCTTGGGGTACACCGCTCGTTACTGGTCTACTAGAGGTGGCTTTCCCTACTTTGACTGAGTGGGTTCTATGAATGAGCCAGTTAGCTACCCATCTGGTAACATACAGGCTGATGCCTAGCTGGTAGAGTTTATCTATTATGCCCAAGTGAGGAATAGTGTCAAAGGCTTTGGTGAGGTCAATGTAGGTGCTGTGCACCGTCTTTCCCTCATCCATGTCTTTGGCGACTGTTTCAAAGAAGTTGACCAAGTTTAACAGGCATGATATCCCTTTGACAAAATAAAACTGTGTGGGGTCAAGCTTTTGGAAGTTGCCAATGTCCTTGTTTATAAGGTCCATGATGATGCATTCCATGGCCTTGCAGATCAGGCTAGTTAGGCTGATGGGCCCATAATTGCCTGGGTCAGTGGAAGCTCCACCTTTGTGTAGAGGGATGACAGTTGCTATCTTCCATTCAGCTGGGATGAAGCTGGTGCTCAGGCTTTGGTTGAATAGGGTGTCTAATGGAGCTGAGAGCTCATGCCTGAGTTCATGCAAAATGCAGCCAGGGATGTTATCAGGTCCCATGGAGACCATACTTTTTGCCTTTGAGAGGTCAGGTGCTGGGGATGTCCTGGTTTACTGATGGGGGACAGGGGGGTGAAGTTTACACTGAACCTGTCTGCCAGCAGGTTGGCTATATCTGTGGCGTTTGTGTATTATGCGCAATATGTATATGCTCAGAACACATTATTGATTACAATTAGAGGTAGTTACACAAATGAGGGTGTAGATAACAAGAGTAGGACAGCACAGTAATGTGATACAGGCTAGTCAGCACCCAGATGTACTAAAAGTACATTGTAGGATAACAGCAAACTGTTTGTATTGTTGAGAAAGTGAAATGACAGAAAACTATGTATACAATGTATGAATGTTGTACTACCTGGCATAATATTATTGTACTCCATAATAAGTCATTATGGCTACATTACCCTTTAATGTTTAACTGACCCTCAGCATTATGTCAGACATTTGCATAGACCTAAAATTTGACATCAACACACTGACCATACCTTGTGTGTACTGTTGCGGACATTTGACAAGGTGATGGCAGTCCTATCCTTAGACTGAGACAACACGTCCTTGTTTTCATTTGATGCATTCAGGTATGGGGTGCAGCACTGTAGAGCTTATTATCAGTGTATAGCAATGTGAGCAATCACCAGAGGTGACATACTGAGTGGGAACACTGTTCTGTCACTGACATATCTGCAGTCACAGCAATGAGAGCAATCACCAGAGGTGACATAATGAGTGGGAACACTGTTCTGTCACTGGCATGAGATATGCAGTCATAGCAATGAGAGCAGTCACCAGAGGTGACATAATGAGTGGGAACACTGTTCTGTCACTGGCATAAGGTATGCAGTCACAGCAATGAGAGCAATCACCAGAGGTGACATAATGAGTGGGAACACTGTTCTGTCACTGGCATGATATCTGCAGGCTAG
Organism: Protopterus annectens; assembly: GCF_019279795.1. Taxonomy (NCBI): domain Eukaryota; kingdom Metazoa; phylum Chordata; order Ceratodontiformes; family Protopteridae; genus Protopterus; species Protopterus annectens. The sequence continues at coordinate 14,269,187 of NC_056743.1, forward strand.
CTGTCTAGACAATACACTTTGTGTCAGTAGAATATTTCTCATTCAGGGCTGGGGTGTGTTTGTATAGTTTGGGTCATCCAGAAGTGTACTGGCAGGCCTTATGTAAATGTTGTTGCTCACTCATGTCCTGCTAAGTCTTCCAGTATGACAGTACTGCATCTGTATAAGTTTTTAGGTTTTGTTACTTATCTGTACTAAACACTGTGCTATGTGATGCTATCATGTAACCTATTTACAGACGTGATTAATAGGTCTGTGAACTGTGATCTACATTATCAGATGTGTATCATATCTGAAATTTATAGACATTCAAAAATGCCTAGCATTTCTAGTCTGTCAGTAACACACGAAGAGGATGTTATTTTCAAACCGCATGAATATAAATGTAGATTGTGTTACATACATGCATGCATACATACATATAAAAGTAGCTATTTGTCAAAATATAGGGTTATCGCTGACATGAGATTTTTGGTTGCAGCAGTTACTTTTTACTGCCTTAGTAAAAGTACCCCTGTAATTACCTACTATAGTATACTAGGACTGGTACTGAAAAGTATATGGTGAAATGTATAGACTGCATTTGCTTCAGCTTTCAAATGCTAATCAGTGTAAATTAACTGTACTTCAACCAAACATTCAGGAAAGATGTGAAAGTTGAAAACATTTTACCACAATGAAAGATAGAAAAAAAGTGAGAAAAGAAAAAGTACAGTTTTGTACCTACCATAAATGTAGATGTTCGAAGATCCACATTGCTGCAGTCATAACCTGTGGGTAGTCCGCTGTCCTCGGTCAGCCCGAATACCAAAGTATTAGGCTGGTGTCGGTCATGGGCGCTCTGATCTGACGTCAGTGCGTCCTGGTATTAAAGCACATGACCAACGTCATTTCCTCAGTCTTTTCTTGCCCCAGATGTCAGAAGGCCCTAAAAAGAAAGGCCACAACCTAAAATAGAAAAAACTTCCAAAACCCATGTACAAACAATATCTACAACCCAAACCAAACAACCACTCCAAACTACAGAGGGGAAGGAGGGAGGGTAAATTGGACTGCAGCAATGTGGATCTTCGAACATCTACATTTATGGTAGGTACAAAACTGTACTATGTTCTTCATCTCACATTGCTGCAGTCATAACCTGTGGGTAGAATCCCAAAGCAAAAGTAAAGGGAGGATGGCAAAATCATAAAGCATTGGGAGCTGCTAATAAGCCCTGCAAGACTGCAGTGGCAAATCCAGCCCTAGATTTGGAATAGAGAGGGAGATGGTAATGTTTAGAAAAAGTGTGCACTGAACTCCAAGTAGCTGCTTCCAAAATATCTTTGGTAGCTACCCCCCTCAAAAAAGCAGTAGAAGTGGCAGTAGCCCTAGTGGAATGAGGTCTGATTCCAGCCGGAATCTCCTTACCATGATGAGAATAACAAAAAGCAATACAATGACCAATCCACTTAGAAATAGTTTGTTTAGAAACAGGTTTCCCCTGAGAGCTCAAAGCAAAAGAAACAAATAACTGTTGAGACTGTCTGAAACTTTTAGTCCTGCTCAAATAATAACGCAACTGCCTGTGAATATCCAAAGTGTGCAAAATTTTCTCCCCTTTATTTTGGGGATCAGCATAAAAAGTAGGCAAATGAATAGATTGGTTCAAGGCCACATTTGAAACCACTTTAGGCATAAAAGTAGGGTTACTACGCAGGGATACCCTATCCTTATGAAAAATCAGGAAGGGTTCAACTGCCATTAGAGCCTGTAATTCAGATACCCATCTAGCAGACGTAATGGCCAACACAAAAGCAGTCTTCCAAGACAAAAACTTTAACTCAGACGTAGCTGCAGGTTCAAAAGGAGGTAAAGTAAGTTTTTCCAACACAAAATTGAGATCCCAGGAAGGAGTAGGAGCTCTACATGGGGGTCTTATGTTCTTTGCCCCTCTAAGGAATTGTTTAAACAAAGGATGAGAGAATAATGGTGGGTCACAGTCATAGTGAGCAGAAATGGCAGCAGCATGAACTTTTACAGAGGAGAAAGACAAACCTTTGTCTAATAATTCTGTAAGATATTGAAGAGAAACACTCAAATTAGGCCTGGAAACATCAAAGCTCTTTGCTGTGCTCCAAATAAAAATCTCCTCCATTTATCAGCATAAACTTTCCTTGTACTAGGCCTTCTGGCCTCCAAAATAACATTCAAAACTTGTTGAGGAAGCTTGACCCTCCAGGTTCTAGAACAGAATATGCCAGGCTGTTAGATGCAGGGACTGAATCCTGACATTGAGGAAATGATTGCCCGCCTGAGTCAAAAGGTGTGGAATTGAAGGCAAAGGCCATGGGGGCTCGCGTACTAAACTCCTCAGCAGAGGGTACCAGTGCTGTCGAGGCCAATCTGGAGCTATTAGAATCATGGAGGGCTTGTCTTGTCTGACCTTCAAGAGCACCTTGGGAAGGAGAGGCAGAGGAGGAAAGGCATAGACGTGAAGATTGCTCCAACTGAATGATAGAGCATCCACTTTCCAAGCTGTGGGATGAAACATCTTTGTGCAAAACTTTGGCAACTGGAAATTTAGTGGAGAAGCGAACAGATCTATGTCTGGAGTCCCCATATCACTGTCAACTGTCGAAATACATGAGGATCCAACTTCCACTCGTGGGGATCCACCATCTGTCTGCTCAAAACATCTGCTAAGGAGTTCTGTGCTCCTGGCAAAACCTTGCCTGAAGAGTGAGGTGCAAACTGAGAGCAGTCTCCCACAGAATCATAGCTTGTCTGCAAAGAGGGTACGAATGGGTTCCCCTTGCTTGTTGATGTACCACATGACAGTTGTGTTGTCTGTTTGAATCAACACTTGTCCCGGTGAAGTAAATCCTTGAAAGCCATCAATGCAAATTGGACTGCTAACATCTCCTTCAAGTTGATATGTAAATGTTGAAGTCTGGCAGGCCACGTGTCTTGAACCCACTTTCCATTGAGGTGTGCTCCCTAAGCCTTGTCCGAGGCATCTGTCGTTAAGATCTGACTCGCCTCTGGTCGGGTCACAGAGAGTCCCTTGTTTAGGTGACATTCCTGAGCCCACCACAAAAATTCCTTTTGAATGCAAGGTATTATTTGAATGACAGTGTCCAGATCGTGGCAGTGTTGTGTCCATACATTTTTGAGATACCATTGTAGCTTCCTCATATGCAGTTTGGCATTGGGAAGCACCAGAATACAAGATGCCATGAACCCCAAGGCTTGAAGGACTGTCCTTGCAGTCAGCCTGGACCGTAGAGACAATTGCTGGAAGTAAAGTGTAAGCTTGCTTTGCTTGTCCGGGGTCAAAAAAGCCATCTGGGAAGCTGTATTCAGTCTCACACCCAGAAAGCACATTTCCTGAGAGGGTACTAGACTGGACTTTGTTTCGTTCACAGAATACCCTAGGCACCTTAACACTGCCATAACATACTGTAGATGGTGAAGAAGCTTGTTTTCGTTCTGAGCAAGAATCAGGCAATCGTCCAAATAAGGATAAATTTGTACTCCTCTTAACCTTAAGAAGGCTATCACCAGAGCCAGAACCTTTGTGAACACCCTGGGCGCAGTAGATAAGCCAAAGGGCAATGCAGAGAACTGATAATGTAAAGTCCCAGCCTGAAAATGCAGGAATCTCCTGCAACTGGGTCTGACAGGAACATGAAGATAAGCCTCTTTGAGATCCAGAGTTACCATCCAGTGATCTTTGGCCAACAGAGGCAGAAGTTGTTGCAACGTCAACATTTTGAATTTTGGAATGTCCAGGTATGTGTTGAGGATAGATAAATCCAAAATTGGTCTCCAAGTGTTTCCCTTCTTTGGTACAAGAAACAGGCGAGAATAAAATCCTAGGCCCACTTCTGACATAGGGACCTGCTGTATAGCCCCCATTTGAAGAAGTAAAGAAATCTGTTTGTGAGCCTCTACTCTTTGCTGAGGAGGAACGTCTGGCATGCCTTTGAAAGGAGGCAATGTGTGGAAATAAAACTTGTAGCCTCGGTTTATAATGTCCAATACCCATTTGTCCTGGGTGACTAAAAGCCAGTTTTGCTTGAAAAGTGCTAACTTTCCTCCCAAAGGAGCTGCCAGACAGGAGGGATCTGGCAGCTGAAGATGCAGGTCATTGGGCCTGTTTACGAAAGGACTGGCCCCTGCCCTCACTTGTAGATTGTGCAGGGGAACTCCACGTTCTAGGCCTGAAAGAACCCTGAGCTCTGCCCCTACCACGTCTAGATCTGCCCCTAGACTGTAAATCAGAAGAAGGGTAAGCCCATCCCTTAGTAGGCCAATTTCTGCTAAACTTAGGGGGCTGCACCTGCAAAAAATCTTTAACAGTCTGCATAGACTTAGCCTTGTCTTCCATTTTCTTTAAGTCTGTACTCCACAGGAGGACCAAACAAAACTTCAGACTGTAAAGGAGCATCCAAAATTCTAGCTTTAACATGCTCTGACAAATTCTGATCCTTAAGCCAGGCGTGCCTTCGAATAACTGATCCAGTGGCAGCCACCCTGGAAGAAGCCTGTAAAGCATCGAAACCACACTGCAAAGAATGCTTACCCACCTGATCAGAGGCATGAACCAACTCCTGTAATTCCTTACACTCTATGCCCTCTGCCAAAGCATCTACCTTAGATTTTAATTGAGTAAGGAGAAAATTCTGGTACTTTAACATATGAAACTGGCAATTCAAAGCCCTCATTGCTAGAGTGGAAGAGGTGTACACTTTTTACCCCACCTATCCAAAGCTCTAGAATCTTTATCCATAGGAACTGGATTCTTTACAACAGAAGCCCTGACACCCTTATGTCCCTGACTAATAGTTTCTGGGTCAGCCCTTGGGCTCTTATACAGATATTTATGAGCCTCAGGCACTCTGTAATACCTATCTGGTTTAACTGGCGCAGGAGGCAATGAGTCTGGATTAAGGAAGCCTCAGAGAAAACATCCTGAACAACATCCAAAACAGGGGTATAGCTAAGGGCCGATGTTGTGGTAAAACAAAATTCCCTAAGCCTCTTTCGAATGAGAAATCCTGACCTTCCCATTTAAAATGCTCCCTCATAGAATGCAAGGTTTCTGAGAAGGAAAAATCCTCTGGAGGAGAAGCAGAAGGACTGGAATCCTCTGCGTCCGAATCTGAATAAGGAGGAAAATCCTGAGTGTCTTCAGCTGAAGACTCTGAGTAATCTGAAGCCTGTTCCAAACTTTCCACCTCTGGCTCCACCCTAGGCCTCTTATCTGGAGGGGGCATAGAACCCCTGATTAAGGAAATTAAATCTTCTGCCATTTTAAGCATGTGTTTTTTAGGCACAGAGCCTGAAGAACTAGGACTGACACCTGAGGAAGGCAACCCAGGCCTGCCCTTAGAAGGTACCTTAGAGACTGAAGGAGAAGGCCTAACCACCTTAGGCAAAGAAGGAAGTACAGCAACCTGAGAGACCCCCTCAGCCTGACCTGACTCCTGAGAGGCCACATCTTGCAAAATTAACGTCTCCCCCTGAGACTCAGCTGAAACCTCGGCTGGATCTACAGATTCCAGTGTAGTTTCTAAAGAACCGGCGTCCGGAACGGACGACTCATCCTGCTTGGACCTTAACGATTTTTCCTTGCGCTTCTTAGCAGAAGCGGGCGTCGGAGGATCCGACGGCATATTGTAATTACACCGCTTACCAAAGACAAGCCTAGCGCAATCTAACCTACGTTTAATGGTGCGCTTATTAAACCTAGCACAAAAGCGACACCACGCCGTGCTCAGGCCCCAAACAAGGAATACAGAGAGTGGTAATCCCTATGCGGTATCTGTTTCCCACAAAAAATACAATTATTCACTTTTTCTGACATCCGGAATTAACTGAGGCAAGAAAAACAAAAATATTCCCAACGGGTACTTAGCCCAACTTGGTTTCGGTCTGAAACTCGAAAATTTCAGAACGCCGAACGGCACTTGCAAACGCTGCTTCTGCTTCGGACCATGCGGCAAAAAAGACTGAGGATATGACGTCGGTCATGCGCTTTAATACCAGGACGCACTGACGTCAGATCTGAGCGCCCATGACCGACGCCAGCCTAATACTTTGGTATTCGGGCCGACCGAGGACAGCGGACTACCCACAGGTTATGACTGCAGCAATGTGAGATGAAGAACATCCAGTAGGATGGAATCACTGTTAGACAAATAGTTATGGTGTGATTTCTGAAGGACAACATACAGCATCAGCTAATGAGGAAATACCTTTACACAGTGATTAGATTCAGTTCCAAAACTGCATGACATTTTTAGAGAAAAGATGCAAAATATTTTATTATTTTAGAATATTTGGACATTTGTTAGTCAACATGTTTCTTTGCAAGACACAACTGTCCAAAGCAATGCTGTGCTGTAAAATGAGGGAACTATGTATGACTATAAAAGTGCACCTACATCATCTCACACACACACACACACACACACACACACACACACACACACACACACACACACACACACACAAACAAGCAACACTAATAACACACTGTATGAAAAATAATTGATAGTGGAGGGAAAAACATTTGTAGCAACAAGCATGAAAAATACTATTGCCTAGGCTTGAATACTTATTTGCAAAAGCAGGTACATAGTAAAGTAGCTATCACTTAATTGCTGAAGAGGCTTCAGGTCTATGTGTGACAAGAAGATAGCATCTCTAGCTGAGTAAAATCCAGTCATTCAGCTAATCTAATTGCTCATGAGTGGGGGAAGGAAAATACAAAAGGACAAACTGCAGCTGCAAGTTCTAGGCATTTTCTCTAAAAACCCCCACTGAGAGTTTGTGTAATCTGACCTGCAGTATGCTAAAAAGGCTATTTGAAAACCTTGCCTATAGCTGAACATGTGACTTACTGAGTACTAAAATGTAAACAAACTCCTCTAGCAAAAAATCTGAACCAGTGCCCCTTTAAGAGTAGTAAGTTTGTGAACAGAGTTTTATTTATTGGGGTCATAGTAATAAATAGAATTTAGTAGGGAGTAGTATGTATTAGTAGTTGATGTAGAAAAGTAGGTGTAGGAGAGAGTGTTCCAAGAGATAGAGCAGTGTTTAAGATATGTAAGTGAGAAATTAGTAGGGAGTTAGAATAGTAGGTAGAATAGGGAAATAGTGAAGTGGAAGTGTTAGGATAAAGAGTAGTTAAAAGAGAGTAGTTTGTAGTATTAGTAGAGATAGAGATAGGGGAGTGGCCTGGTGAATTGGAGGTTTATGATAGGCTGAGAAATGAGAGGGGAGTGGTTAGTGAAGTGCAAGTGTAGGACCCCTGGGGTGGGTGGGAATTGGGGGTAGAGTAGGGGAACGGAGTGAGCCCGCAGCTCCCAACAATGTTTCTACCCATCTCAATCAGGCTGACTACTTACGCTGTAGGAAGTGCAGGTACATGGTTTTTACAGGAGTGATGTTCAGGGCTGAGTGGGTCTCTAACCGCTGGGGGAGGTAAATGGTTTGGTGTGGTCCTAAGATGAAGGGTGTTAGCTGGGTGTGTCAGCTTAGGTAGACAACTACAAATTAGATTTCTTGGACTAGATGCATTTTACTGCAGCTCAGAGTGTCTTAACTGCACTTAACATGGATTACTGCAGCCACAAAATTAGGGCATTGTGGCCTGTTTGATTTAGCAACACTTCTTAGAGAAAAAAACCCTTGCAATAACAACGCACTATGGAGAGAGGGAGAGGGGGAGAGAAAGAGAAAAAAAAGACACACAAAGTATTGCCATTCCATGTGCACTGTATTAACACAGCACAGAATAGAAACAGCTTAACAGACAGCAAAAATCATTATTGCATAAACTGAATACAGCAGTGCAAGAAAACCTTGCCACTCCAATAACTAGACACCCTGAATATTTATTTAATTGACATTTGCTTACTAGAATATCCAACAGCAGAGGCCTGGGGGAAAAAAGCTCCACAATTAAAATCAAGTTTACATGCAAACAAAACATCATACATGCATATAGTTCACAGGTGATTACAAGGCTAATGGCCCTACGTGCCTTTTTAAACCTAGACGTGCATTCCCAAATGTATCGGACATGATTTGATAACCCGGGTCATTTTAAGGTTTGCATACAGGCATGGACAACTGGTAGTCAAGCACTTACAGGCTGCCTATATTCTAAAGAGGCATTGGTGCCAGCCTAGGGTGAGCTTCTGATTGTCCATACACTGGTCCAAGATACACTTAAACTTGGTCAGGGAAGAACTCTGGTTCACAAGGATGGGACACCTGTTTGTGAGGAGGGGTAGTCTCAGACACACAGCCGTCTTTCCAGCATATCCTATTTATGTTGCAGATGTGGTTTAAGTCCTTAGATTGGATATTTCTAACATTATTTGTTTTGAGGAATTGTAGCAGGTGCACCAGAGTGAGATCAGATGATGCTCTGTAAACCAGGTTTAGATCACCTTGCAGTAGTCTGTAGGAGACAGACCTGAAACAGGACTTGAGATGGTCCTCACTGAACATATTTATGCTTTGCATTCTTTTTGTTAGGAACCTCTGTGAATGCTGAAGTTGTTGCAAATGCCTGGTGAGATACACACCAAAGATGCAATGTATTCAATGATTGGTCTGATGAGAGCCAAGTACAGCAGAACAATGACATCCTTGGATCTACATTCCACATTTATTTATTTTACATTTGTTTACCAGGACAGTCTGACTGGGCTAGTAGCCCATTATCAGTGGAGGCCCAGGGAGAAAAACTCCAGAGATAGTAACATAAGTAGTAAGACATTAAAGTCAGTAGAAAATTCGCAGCAAAAAGGCTAAGCATGGATATCAAATACCACATACACATTAAGAAATAACAGCAGGTCATTCCTTCATCAAATAGGCAACCAATACAGGTAAGTACAGAGCAGAAAATAAGTATATGTTGTACATGAACTACTGCAAGGCACTGATAGTGGAGTACGGATTGAATGAGGAAAGAGATTATCCTGGGGTGATACAGGTGCAGAGCCAGTTATAGAACAGGTGTTCTTTGAGCATCTGCTTAAATCTACTGATGTGTGGGTGGTATGTTTTGTGGGATACAGCTCCAGATTTTAGCTATATGATTAGCAAATAGGGAGTTAGCAAAAGAGTTACTAGTTTTGTGGCATTTTAGAAGTAGTTTATTGCATGAGCGAAGTGCACGGGTGGCATTGTAGGGTTGGGCTAGGTTTTTTAGTGCTGGACAGGCACCTGGATGACAAATGATATTATGAGCAATTGTCAGTTGGCTATGTGATAGAAGATGTGGTAGTTCTAGCCATTGTAGTTGTTTTAGGGCAGTGCAATGATGAGCTCTATTAGGAAGGTCGGCAGCAAATCGAGCAATTTTGTGGTAGCAGGACTCTAGTTTGGAGAGTTCCAATTTTCTAAGGTTGGTGAAGATGGGGGAGGCATACATTAGTATGGACAGGTGGTATGTTCTTGCTAGGGCCTGTTTGGTGACAGAGGTGAGAAATGTTCTAAACCTATACAGGCATCAGAGTTTAATGTGTATCTTCTTGATAGTAAGGGCTGTGTGTGTGTAATATGAGCTATCTATTGTTAATACCTAGAAGCTTAACATTATCTACTGGTTCGACTTTGGTAGCGTTGCAGGCGAGGATGCAGAGAGGGGGAAGTGGGTTTTGCAGATTTATTATGAGTAAATATCATAAGCTTTGTTTTGCTGGAGTTTAATATGAGTTGATTCTCCTTGAAACATAGTTCTATATCTGAGAAGGCTTGCTGGATTTTGAGTTGTAGTTCTGGGTAAGAGGGCGCTGTGCAAATGACTGTTGTATCGTCTGCATATTGCACTACAGTAGTATATGGGGTAGCAGTGTTGAGTTTATTTGTAAATACAGAGAAGAGTAGAGGGCCAAATGTTGAGCCTTGTGGGACTCCAACAGTAACGGGTAGTGGTGGTGGTAAATCACCAGCCCACTTGACAGCTTGCTGTCAGTCAGACAGGTAGCTATGGAACCAAGTAAGTGCTGAGAATAAAATATGCATGGTTGGTAGTTCTTGCTGTAATATCGGGTGGGAAACAGTGTCAAAAGCTTTAGACATATCTAAGAATATGGAAGAGACGAAGTTATTGTTTTTGTAGCTACTGACAGTACTGGTGAAGTTTAAGAGAGCAGTGGTAGTAGTGTTAGGTCTAAAGCCATGCTGCGAGTTGGAGAGCAGATTGTTTTGTAGTAGGTAGGTCAGAAGTTGGGAATGTATACATTTCTCCAATATTTTGCTAAGGTGAGAGAGTATGGCAATGGGCCTGTAGTGGGTTATTTCTGTGGAAGGCCCTCCTTTATGGAGGGGAATGATGTGGGAGATTTTCCACTGTATTGGTACGTATTGTTCAGTGATGGAGCGATTGATGAGCACGGATATTAGGTATGAAATGGAATCAGCTCCGAGTTTTAGAAATTCATTTGGGAGTTGATCTGTGGCGAGAGTTGTCGGTTTAAGTAGTAGTTTTTTTATTTAATTAGTATGAACAATTAATATTTATTCTAGTTGGCCTGACAACTCATGTTTTGTGAGGACATCCCTGCTTATAAGTTGTGCAACGTAGAATGACTTTCTCACCAGTGTAGATACATGGTCTAAGGTTAGGTTACTGTCAACATGCGTACCAAAGTCACTGACCACTGTGTCTATTCTTAGTGGTGCATTATCAATGTGACAATTTCCTAGGGTGGCAGTCTTTCCAAAGGATATCATCATGAATTTCTTTGCACTGAGATTTAGAATATGGCTCTGGTACCAGTTATTTCTCTGCATTAGGCCTTCTTGAAGGGTCTTTGTGCCTTTAGGATGATTCAGTGACTGCACCTGGTCTGCAGTAGGCTGCAAACCTGGTCAGGCACAGGACACTGGCATTGGCATTTGTTTCAGAAAAATAGATGCCAAGGGCCCCAACACCAACCCTGTGAGGCTCTGCTAGTACTGGATTTTTTGTGGACATAGCCTCCCCTATCCTAACATTGTGGGCCCTATCAGTCAACCAGCCAGCTATCCTCCTGGTGACATATGGGTTTATCATTAATTTAGTGAGTTCCTCTATAATGCCTGAATGAGGTAGTGTTGAATGTTTTGGTCATGTCGCTGCAGACAAGTGACCTTCTCGAAGTAGCCCACTAATATAAACAGACATGACCTGCCATTGCCCAAGCCAAAGTAGGTTGGATCCAATGTCCAGGTTTATAATATCATTGCAATAATGATTCTTTCCGTGGCTTTGAATAAGAGACTAGTCAGAAATACAGGTCTGTAGATGCCCACTCTTGTGCAGAGGGATAACACATGTAGTTCTCCACTCACTTTGCATGAAGTCTGTCTGTAAACTATGGTTGAATATAGATTCTAATTGGCCTGACAACTCATGTTTCCTGCTATTTAGGAGGCATCCTGGAATATTATCATGGTCTACTGATGTAGCGTTCCTTGCCTTAGAGACTGCATTGCAGACCTGCTCTCTAGTGATAGTTGTGAGGATTATGGTTGAGGGTATTTCTTGAAGAGGTGCTGACAGAAGGAGGTGGTAAAATTGGAGCTAAATGTCTAAGCCAGTAGACTTGTCAGACCCTATGGGTCAATACAGGTGCCTCTGTTCACAATTAGTTTGCCACATTCCTGTGCGTTACCTGTAAGGTAGTAGACCTTGCTGAAGAAAGCCTTCCTTTGCCTGAGAGGCTGTTTGTACCTCAAATTAAGCTTTGATAAATTTGTTTAGTCCTCTGAGTTGCTTGCTTGCTTACATTGATGAGGGAGTTATTACCTTACTTGGCATTGTCTTTCTTACTTTTGGCCTCAGTTTCCTTTCTTGAATTATCTCATTACATCCGAGTGATGCCACCAGGTGCATTTGCAGTTAACTCCTACCAACGCCTCTAGGCATCAAATATTGCTTGTCCATATTTGCAAAAATACTTCTAAAACCATGTTATGTACAAGGTTTTAAAATATTTCTTCTTAAACCTTAGACAATGGCAAATTCAACTGTATTAATATTTGACCTCTGTCTAGTGCAAGAAACGAGATATTAACTCATGTTTTTATGATATTAATTTATATACAGTGGATATAAAAAGTTTTCACACCCCTGTTAATATGCCAGGTTTTTGTGATAAAAAAAAAAAAAAAAGAGAGAGACCACAATAAATCATTTCAAAACTTTTCCCATTTTTAGTGTGATCTATAACCTGTACAATTCACTTAAAAACAAACAAATCTGATAGGGGAAATAATATTAAAAAATGTACAATACACTGGTTGCATAAGTGTGCACACCCTTAAACTAATACTTTACTGAAGCACCTTTTGATTTAATTACAGCATCCAGTCTTACTGGGTAGGATTCTATCAGCATGGCACGTCCTGACTTGGCAATATTTGCCAACTCTTCCTTACAAAAGCACTCCAAATCTGTCAAATTGCGAGGGTATCTCTTGTGCACAGCCATCTTCAGGTCACCCCACAGACTTTCTATTGGATTTAGGTCTGAGCTCTGGCTGGGCCATTCCATACTCATCATAACATTCCATCCGACTAGTTGTACTTCATTTGTCTTCAACCTGTGGGTATTTGGATCCGAGAAGGCAGCTTCACCAGCATTTGACCCGAGCTCCAAGCTCCTTCCCTTACCCATAATACCCCTCCAGCTCCTTCCTTCCCTCAAATCGAGTTTGCTGCACCATAAACCTAAGCCCGACCCAACTGGACCTTACAGCAACAGGTTATTCACAAAACCTAACAAGCATGAACAGAAGAGTCGCAGAGGCACCCTCTCCTACATACCAGTGTAATAAAACAATGAATGATAAGGTCAGGGTGAAGGAGGGAGGGACTGAAGACAAATGAAGTACAACTACTCAGATGGAACGTTATGTTATGTTGAGTACACAACTTCTTTATCTGTAGTAGTTTACTTCATTTGCTCTTCAACCTGTGGGACACAGTCTCCAGCTACTAAACAATTGGGTGGCCCTCATAGAAAGATATTCTGGAACACTGCGGAGGCAAAGGATGCTCTCACTCTAGATATCATGTCCAGTTTATAGAGAGAAATTAAGGTATGAGATGTGGACCAAGTAGCCACATAATAAATATCATCCAGAGACAATTGAACTTGGAAAAGAACAAATACACAAACTGCCACTTCCACCAAGGAAACTAGACCAACTCCGATAACAGGAACCACAAGGTTGTGGTTCCAGTTATCATCCAGAGACACTCTGGACCAAAAGGCTGCCCAGGTAGCCATAGACCTGGTAAAACATGCTTTTTGTCCAGGAGGTGACATGTTTTTGTATACCTGAAGGATACAATGAGAGATCCATCCAGCCAAACTTACCTTGGAGATTGGTTTGCCCAGAAAAGGTTTAGAGTAAGAGACAAATAGCTGATCGGACTTGCAAAGGCCTTAGTTCTGTGCAAGTAAAACCTTAGTTGTCTATGTACATCTAAAGTGTAATTTATATTCACCCATTTTAAAAAAATTGGGAAGAACACAGGTAAGTTAATCATCTGGTTAATATTGGGCTCAGAAGCCACTTTGGGAAGAAAGGATGGACTGGTATGAAGCGACGCCATGTTCTTACGGAAAATCATATATGGAGCTTTGATAGACAAAAATTTTAGGTCTACTGACGTAGCTGGCTCAAAGGGTGTAGCAACAAGAGTCTGTAAAACCAAAGTCAGGTCCCAAGGAGGGGTAGGATCCTTCATCGGGGGTCTTAAAGAAAGGTACCTTTAATAAAGGCTTTACAAAGTCTAGAGGGTGCTAAAAAATAAATAAATAAATAAATAAACACATGTCCTCCCCAATATGGAAGTTGGAAATGGCAGCCAGTTGAACTTTTACAGTAGAAGAGCTAGCACCCCGATGGAATAGGGTTTATATTAGATCACCAAATGCTTAAAAAAGCAAATGGTGATTAATCAACCCTATGTAAGCGAAAGCTTACAATTTCAAACTGTCAGAACAGCGATTTTTTTCCTAGGGAAAAAAATCACTGTTCCAACAAAAAAAAAAAAAAATACTTGAAACATTACATTAAGTATGGGGCTTCGCCCCACACAAACCCCCCTGCTTAAAATATACCAACTCCGAGACCGCACTATAGTGCCAAAAACAGAAAGGTAACGAAGCAGCCAAGCAAATTCTTTCCTAGGGAAATAATTCGCTTAAAAGCCGCTTCGATATTTTGTTGTTTCAGGCTTTTGAGTTTGACCAAGACTCATTCGAACGAATGCATCTTCGGTCTTCTAATAGGGAGCCATGGAATATATATGCCAAGAATTCCAACACCGCCGGGACCAGAGCTGTGAAAGGGTCCAGGTCCCTTTGAGAAGCCGAGATGGAAAAACACATCTATTTACTATGGTAAAGCTTCTTAGTAGACGATTTGTGAGCTGCCACCAGAATAGTCTTGACCGGGAGTCCTAGCTATCAAGGGAACTGGAGCAGCCAAGCAGTGAGCTTTAAACTGTCCAGGTTTGGATGAGAAACCCCCGAGGGATGAGAGATGAGATCCAGAATCGGATCTAAGATCCATGGAGGAGTTAGGAGATGAGACCAGAGGAAGGGAAACCATACATGGCAAAGTCAAAACGGGGCAATAAGGATCACTTTGCTCCCCAGCCTGCGAGCCTTCTGGAGGAATTTTGAAATAAGAGGTAATGGGGGGGTAAGCATAGAGACCACCAGGAAGCCAAGCATGGACTAGAGCATCCCTGGGGGATTCCCACTGGGGGGGGGGTTCAGAGCAAAGAACTCGCTGCACTCCGCATTGGAAGGAGATGAGAGGAGATCATAGCAAGGCCAATCCCACCCAAGGAACATCTGCTCCGCTACTGAAGGATTCCGAGATCACTCATAAGGCAGCAAAATAGTCCTGCTCAGTTTGTCCACCAGTATGTTGGACCATCCCAGAATGTGTGTTGCTACCAGAAACCGGCTGTTGGAAATTGCCATTCTCACACTCCCATGGCCTCACGACAAAGGGGGTAAGATCTGGTCCCTCCCTGCTTGCTGACCACTAACATGTCTGACTGAATTGCAATAGTTCCCAGAGGGAGAAAGGCATGAATGGCCTACAATGCCAAAAAGACCGCCCTCATATCTAAAACAATGATATGCAACTTGGTCTCATTCGGGTACCACATGCCTTGGACTGTCCTTCCAGAGGAATGCCCCCCCACCCTAATTGGGAGGCGTCTGTGATCACTGTGGCTTGGGGAGGAGCTGCAATAAATGGGCATCCCTCAACCAGTTCCATCCACCAGAGGGGGGACTCCCTGCCAGCCCTGCTAATGCATATTGGATGCGTCAATGGTAGATCTAACCACGACCACTGGACTGCTAATGTCCACTGTAGTACCCACATAACTAGATGAGTACAGGGAAGAAGAGTGCTGGCGGCTGCCATGGAACCAAGAGCTCGTAATACCATCTCTGCTGAGGAGAGGGGAGACTGAGTAATCAAGGATACATGGAGTTGTAAGCTCCGAATTCATTCTGGGGGGTTAGAAAAACCTTCATTTGCAGTGTGTCTATCCTTTCTCCAATGCATTCTAGAGCCTGGACTGGGTTCAGAGAAGACTTGGCTGTGTTGATAGCGATTCCCAGATGACCTGACAGTTTCAGAAAGTAGTCTCTGGTGTGACAAAGTAGATGCCTGGTGGGAGCAACAAGGGGCCAATCATCCAGGTATGGAAAATCATGTATTCCCTGAGGCTTCAGGTGAGCCGCTACAACTGCCATGACTTTGATGAACACCCTGGGGACTGGGGTGAGACTGAAGGGTAGGGCTTGAAACTGATAATGATTGGCCCCTAGCCGGAAGTGGAGGAACCACCTGGAGCATCTGTGTATCTTTATACAGTATTACGCATCCTGGAGATCTATCGAGTGCATCCAGTCTTTCTCCTGCAGGTAAGGCAGGATGGATTGCAATGTGACCATCCAGAACTTCTTTGGCAACTGACAGACTGAGGGTGGAAAGATCCAGAATAGGTCTTAGGTCTCCCGTCTTTTTTTAGCACAAAAAGAACCTGGAATAGATGCCCGATCTGGACTGATCTGGGGGGATGGGTTGGATGACTCATTTCTTTAGCAGCTTGTTTATTTCGACCGTTGCTACCACCCTTTGCATGGGTGGTACGTCTGGGAGGTGTTTTGGAGAAAGAGGATATACCACAAAGGAGATGGAATACCCTCTGGATATGATATGGAGCACACAACGGTCTGTGGATACAGACTCCCATGCCGTTAGGTGCAACAAAATACCCGGAGCAGTCAGGCAACCCCTTAGGGCTGCTGTGCGGGCCTGTCCGAGAAAGGTTCCAGAGACCCCACATTTCTTGGAACCCCTCTGCCTCTGGGTTGGTGTCTATCAAAACCCCCTCTGCCTCTAAAGAGGGAAGACGAGTCCCGAGTGTCCCGGCAATACTGACACTTCCAGAACCACATCTTCTTTTGCCCTCACCAATTCCTGGAAAAGGATCTCGGAGGGGTAGAAAAGCAGATCCCGACAGCAGACAGTGTCTTCCCGTCCTTTTCACTCTAGATCAATTTCACGTGAATGGTCTTCCCGAACAAGGAAGAACCATCATAAGGGGCATTTGCAAATGACACCTTAAAGGGTTCCGTGAACTGACAGAGCCTGAGCCAAGCATGTCGCCTCATGGCAATGCCAGACCCAGCCGCCCTTGCTTCTCCTTCGGCGGCATGCGAAAGGAGGCACATGGACGTGTTAGATACCATTTTTAGAGTGGCCATCCATGCGGAGAATGTGTGCTTATCCTCCTGTGACATGGACTCCAGGGATGACTCAGCTAACTCTTTGACAAGGTCGCGCTGCAGTCGGGTGACGTGTGCCAAATAATTCAGCACCATTATGGAAAAGGTGGCTGAAGCATACACCCGCTTCCCTGGACAATCCATCGTCCTGGGCTCTCGGTCGAAGGAGGATGGACCATAGAACTTTCTTGTGCTAGTTCTTTCTTGGTGGCGGCTACCACCACAGCGTCTACAGGGGACCGCTTGTTCCAACTAGGCCTATCCAAAGGAGGACTTAGGATCTTGTCTGGATATTTCAGAATTGAATCCACAGTGGCCGGTTCCTTCCATACCCGGGTGGTGATAAGTTCCACCAAGGGATCCGCGGGGGGGGGGGCACCCAGGAAGTAGGCAGGCCCATGTGGAAGGTCTCCAGAAACAGCGACTCATCCAAGGTTGGCTTAGAGACGGAACCCCCCCCCCCCGTTGGCGCAGGAGTTCCATGATGCCTCCAAAGGAGACATCGTCGGGGGGTGATCTGGGAGAGCCTTCTTCTTCCTCCAAATCAGTGACCTCGGTGAGGGACAATGGGAAGGAGTCCAGGTGCCTCCTATTGCATGTCCATTTGCGAGGGGCCTCTTTGGTAGGACTCTCCAGAGCAAAGTCGCAAACTGCCTGTTGTTCTGCAAGGGGAACGGCCTGGGGCACATCAGGCATGGGCAGTCTCTGAATAGACAAAATGGCCGAAGTCGCATCCACAGCCAAGGAAGTTGGGGGTTTCAACCCACTTGAGAGAACCATTTCCACCATATCTTTCCACCACATCAAATGCCAAAGGAGAGTTAGCTTTCTAGGACACCAGTAAGGAAGCAGCTCTCCTCTGATTCGACAAGGGAGTCAGGGCTGAGCCCGCAAGCACTGAGATGCCGAAGGGAGGGTCGTGACCCGACATGGTCAGATCCAATGAAAACCCCACCTCGGATCCGACGCCCAGACTACAGCTCCGAGAGCTGCTCGGGTCCGAACTTCTCAGATCTGACGTGCTCAAGGTAATGGCCGGCGTCGAGGTACAAGGTACCATCGGCGCCACCCCCTCAAACTCTGAGACCTCTCAGATCAAAAACTCTGATACCAGGGATCGGATCGGAGAAGGAGTTATAGGGGTGAAAAAGGGAAGCGAGCTCCCCGCTCCAGAGGAAGAGGGGGGCTGGCAAGACTCAGATCTGGATCTGGGTGCGAATGAATCTTTGCATCATTTTGTCCATCTCCACTTCACTTAAACCTTTGGTGGAGTGTGATGATGATGCCACTGATGCCGACCTGGAATGTCGGTGCACAGAGACCCTTGAAGAAGGTCTAGGCTCCTCCGGCTATGGCGAGAACCTTGATTGCAGCCGGGGAGCCTGTAGATTCTGAGGAGGACCCGATCGGTCCAGGGATCTCTTCCTCGCCTTATCCTTTTTAGACAGTTCCCCTTCCAGAGATCTCTGTTCAGAAGGGTGAGTTCAGGCCTAGGAGGAGGAGGATGAAGAAGATGAAGTAGAGGCAGTCATAGCAGTGACTGGAGTACTTGCAGGGACGGCCGGTCCCAAAGCAGAAAGCAGTCCCTTCATACTAACTTGGCCTTGCGGTCTTTCAAGGCCGTAGGATTAAACCCCGCACTAATCAAGCAGGCAGTAGAAAGGTGAGGGACCACGAAGCACACAACGCACAGCGTGTGGACATTAGCTGGGGACAGCTTATGGCCACACTCTGTGCACTTCCTAAAGTTCAACTTTGGTCTTATCAGACCATAACAATTTTCTCCACATGCTTTTGGGAGACTTGCATTCTTTTGCAAATTTTAGCTGGGCCTGCATGTTTTTCTGTGTAAGAAAAGGCTTCCATCTTGCAACCCTACCCACAGTCAGGACATATGGAGAATATGGGAGATTGCTGTCACATGTAGTACACAACCAGGACTTGCCAGAAACTCCTGCAGCTCCTTCAGAGTTGCTATAGTGTCTTGGCAGCCTCCCTGACCAGTTTTTGTCTCGTCTTTTCACCAATTTCGGAGGGACGTCCAGTTCTCTGCAATGTCACTGTTGCCCTATATTTTCTCCACTTTTTGATGATGGTGTTCAAGGTGCTCCATGGTATATTCAATGCTATGGAATTTTTTTGTAGCCTTCTCCTGACTGACACCTTTCAACGAGATCCCCTTGATGCTTTGCAAGCTCTCTGCTAACCGTGGCTTTTGCTGTAACAGGCAACTGAGTAAATGTCAGGAAAATCCTACTAGGACAGCTGAAGTTTATTTGGGGATAATCCAAAGGATAAGGCAGAGAACTGAAATTGTGATCCAGACACACCCTTAAGAAATCTCTGAAGTATGGATGGTCAGCTTAGTGTATGTTTTTTATTTTTATATTTTCCCCCCCAATAGATTTATTGGTTTTTCAAGTGAATTGTACAGGTTATAGGTCACATTAAAGGTGGGAAAAGTTTTGAAATGATTTATTGCGGTCTCATTTTTTTACATCACAAAAACCTGGCATTCTAACAGGGGTGTGTAAACTTTTTATAGCCACTGTACAAACATATATATTACAGAAACACACATACATATACATACACACACACACACACACATATATATATATATATATATATATATATATATATATATATATATATATATATATATATATATACATACATACATACACAAATATAAACAAAACAAAAAAATTGAAACAATAGAAAACAAGCTGTTAGACGGCAGCAGGCTTTCTCACCCTTCCTTGCTGTTCAAACAGGAGTACCCCAAGGCTCCATACTTGGACCGCTCCTTTTCAAAAGTTTTACCAACACCCTACATTCATCCTGCACTCACTCATCTGTAATACAATACACAGACAACTCTACTCTCTAATCTATCTCTAATACTATCCCTGAACTACACACACTAACACAGAATTCCTTTATGTCTGTTGAAAAATGGCTCAGAAACAGTCAACTAATCCTTAACCCTAAGAAAAATCAACTTCTCTTCCTACCTCAGACACTCTCTCACCTTAAAGCCAACTTTATTCTTTCCTCCCTAGATGGCACCACTACCTCCCCTGCTTCCCACATCAATCTCCTTGGGGTAATAATTGATGACAGCCTAAAATTTAACTTGCACACAGAACAAGCCATCAAAAAAACCCACCAAAAACTTGGGGTACTTTATAGGAGCAAAAAATTCCTCACTACTGCCACTAAACACACTCTTGCGCAGGCAATTCTCTTACCTAGTCTTCTATACGCTTCCCCATCCTTACAATATCCAAAACTACCTCAATGCAGAAACTGGAACAAACATACAACAAAACTGCTAAATTTATTCATGACCAGCCACTCTCTTCGCATCACTACGACTCACTAAACAAACTTCAGTGGCTGGAATTTCTGCACCTTCTCCTACAATCGCAACTCCACACTTATTTGTCTTTTCGGCTTTTCCCGGTTAGGGGTCGCCACAGCAGAACTCCGGTCCACTAATGATTAGCAGTCGATTTTTATGGTGCTGAGGTGCTAGCCTGATGCCCAACCTTCAACGAAGACACACCCATTCACTCATGTCTTTCAAAGGCCACTCGACCATGGGGAGGACATGCAGACTCCACACAGAAGGCATTCCAGCCAAGAATCGAACAGGAGAACCTCTTGCTGTGAGGCAACAATGCTACCACTGTACCACCGCAGATATCATACAATTGCCACTCCACACTACCTTTTCCATACACAACAACCCCTCTGCCTGCCCTGCTCTTGCCTCCCATGTTACTCCCTACCCCCCCTGCCCCGGCCTCTCCGGAGTGCTGATCAGCATCTTCTCTCAGTTTACAAACCCAAAAGGAATATTAACAAACTACTTTACAAACACTCCGTGTCACTAAACTGGAACAAACTCCCTCTTCATATCTGATCCAACCTTTCCTTGCCCAGTTTTAAAAAGGAGCTTAAATCTCACCTACTAAACTTGAATTTGTGCAGTTGCCTTGACCACACACAGTCTTAGCCTGTCCTACTGTATAACCTGTTGCATCTCCTAACTTTCTTTCTCTGTTATTAACTTCTGCTTAAACTAACCTCCTAAACCCTCAGCTCTACTACTACTATAGCCCCCTCTTTTCTCTCCCCCTCCAATTCTCCACACTATTTACCCCCCCCCACTTCCTATCAATGTTTATACATGGTCCTTTTGAACAATGATTATCACTTGTGTTCTTACTCTCATATGTAGTAAATTTTAGACCACTGTTATCACTGCAACCCTTTATTTTATTTATTTATTTCCAGTTTGATGACCGAGGAGGTCCACAGCCACTGGGCTCAAAGAGCCCTTTTTCAGTGGAGGCCCGCGGAGAAAAGCTCCAATAATACATACTACAAGCTCCATAATATGAGGTAAAATACATAGGGGAAACAGAAACAAACTAAGAAAATTTTAAATACAAAATAGCAAAAACTAAAAAGTTAAACAGTAGCTTGGAGAAGGATGTAAAGCATATTTACATGTTTAGTGGTTGAGAACAGTAGTACAAGGTTAAATTACTGCAGAGATTTAAATCATCTGATAATGATATAGAAATAACATTAGCATGGATGAGTTCTTTATGCATGAATATTAGCATGAGTTAAATTAATACAGAGGTTTAAATCCTCAGAGTGGTATAGAGGTAGCATTAGCATGAAGGCAGTACAAAGGATTAATCAATATTGTGTAAGGAAGAACAAACTTTGTGTGTTATAAAGTACTTATGTATTAAGCAGGTTAGGTAGGTGGAGTGCAATTGCATTTCCATTTTTGGGAGAGGTAAGAATGCAGCTGGAAGTGTTCAGATTTCTCAGAAATTCTTCAGAGAGAGAGAGGGAGAGAATTCCATTTTTTGGCGATGGAAAAGGACAGGAGAAGCTGACTAGCAGGATGGTTTGGTTTATAAACAGAGATTAGATTTTGGTGGGTAGATCTTAGAGTTCTGTTTGGGGTGTATAATGTTAAGATGTTTGTTAGTACCGGGCATATAGCTGGTTTGAAAATAAGCTTGTGAGTGGTGATGAGTTGGAGGTAGTCAATGTAGTTTGGGAGTTCTAGCCATTGCAGCTGTTGGGAGAGGTTTACAGTGGTGAGTGGAGTATTTAGAAGTGGTAACAGGATTCTAGTTTAGAAGAGATGGAGGAAGATAGGTTGGTTAGTAGGGGAGCACCATACATTGGTTAGTAGGGGAGCACCATACATTAGTGAAGGTAGTAAGAAGGTAGTGGCGATGGTCTGTCTTGTTGAGGGGGAGAGGAAGTGGGAGTTTCTGTACAGCATGCCACGTTTCTGATGGGTTTTCTTTATATTTAGCTGAATATGGGTATCGAATTTTAGGTGTTCGTCAATAGTAACTCCAAGAAGTTTAGCAAAAGGAACAACTTCTATAGTGGAGTTGGCAAGGCTTGTAATCTT
Source organism: Protopterus annectens (assembly GCF_019279795.1). Lineage (NCBI taxonomy): Eukaryota > Metazoa > Chordata > Ceratodontiformes > Protopteridae > Protopterus > Protopterus annectens. The sequence goes on from NC_056743.1 coordinate 14,291,470, forward strand.
GAAAGAGGTTTTGTCTAGGCAGATAGAGTTTGAGGGAGAGAATAGAAGGATCTTTGATTTGTTGGCATTCAAAGAAAGGTGATTTTGGAGCATCCAGTTCTCAGTAGTTGAGAAGCCAGTTTGAGTTTTTGTTTGGAGCTCAGGGAGGTTTGATGCACAGCAAACTAAAGTTGAGTCATCTGCATATTGTACTATCCTAGTGTTAGGAATGGCTGCATGGAAATCATTAATGAAGATATTGAAAAGTATGGGGCCAAGAATGGATCCCTGGGGTACCCCGGTTAGGGTGGGAAGGAAGGTTGAGGTGCCAGTCTTCCATTTTACTACCTGAGATCTGTCCAAGAGGTAGCTGCTGAACCAGGTAATGGTGTTTTGTGAGAGGTTAAGATTGGAAAGGTGGTGAAGAAGGTAGGTATGGGAGACTGTGTCGAAAGCCTTGGAGAGGTCAAGGAGGACTGTGGATACAAGTTCTCCAGAGTCACGGGCATGGTTTACGATGTCTAGAAAAGAGAGAAGATCTGTTATTGTGATATGTCCAGGACAGAACCCATGCTGTGTTGGGATGAGGAGTTGGTTATTTATAATGAATGGCATGAGCTGGAGGTGGATGCATTTCTCAAGAATATTTGAAATAGGGGAAAGAATCGCTATAGGTCGGAAGTTGAGATGTTATTTTTGCCTCTTTTATGGCGGAGTAGGATAAAAGGCTACACGCCACAGTTTGGGGACATATGATTCTTGCATGGATCTGTTGAAGAGTATGCTAATGGGGATGGCGATACTGTCTGCTGCAATTCTTAAAAAAAGAGAGTGAGGGGATATTGTCAGGGGCATTGGAGCAGGGCTTAAGCTTAGAGAGAAGTTTTTTTATATATGAGGTGGGGATGGGTTTGAGGAGAAATATAGGAGGTGAGTTTGGGGTGGAAGATTGGGCACAGGGTTTGATTTGGGAGGAGGTGTTGTTGTTTGGGAATGTTTTACTGAGTTCTGCTATAGAGTTAGTAAAGAAGGAGATGAACAGAGTAGCTACTTCTGGGTCAGATTTATTAGTGTCAGGGCAAGGGCTGTTTTTGGTGCCTGGGTTGAGAAGTGAGTTGATGGATTTCCAGAATTGTTTGGGGTTAGAGGAGGGGTTAGACTGGAGTTTGATATAGTGTGCTTTTTTGTCTTGTATGATATGTTTTTTGACTAAGTTGCAAAGTTGTTTATATTTACGAAGGGTGTCAGTATTCCTATTACAATGGTAGGGTTTCCAGGTCTTGTCCCTTTGTTGCATGAGTGTTTTCATATCTTTACTAAGCCAAGGGGCGGAATTGGTTTTTATAAGTTTTATTCTTGGAGGGGCTTGGGAGTTAAAGAGTGTCTAAGAAGGTTGAGTTGAAGAATTCAACAGCACTGTCCAGAGGTAGAGTTTTTAGAGTGTCCCAATTTATCAGTTTGAGAGAACTGGAAAAAGTTGTAGGGTTAAAAGTTGTTGAGATTCCAAGTATGGCTATATTGGTGTAGATGAAGAGAGGATGAAGGCTGGTAAGTGATCACTGATAAAGTCTGGTAAGGTGCCAGTGTGGGGGATTTTGTTTGGGTGGGAGACAAGGATGTGGTCCAGTATGGAGCCTGGGGGATTATTTTATTAGGTCTGGTTATAGGATTTGTGAGTTGAGTGAAATTACATAGATTGATTGAATTGGTGGGGTTACTGGCAGTAAGTTTGTTCCAGTCAATGTTCACATCTCCTAGGATGCATGTCTCAAACCTGACATTATATGAGGTCCATAGAAGAATTTCCTCAAGTGTATTAATGTTGTTTCAAGGGGGGATATAGAGGGCTATAACACAAATGCTTTTCTGGTTATTTAGTTTGAGATTTCCTATGAATAGTTCAGCGTTGTTGAACAAGATTTTGGTAGGGAGTGATGGAGAGTAGATTAAGGCTACTCTCCTCCACCCTTCTTTTTTAGGCGGTCTTGTCCAAGTACTTGAAATCCAGGGGGTAGTATTTCAGAGTCTGAAATGTTGGGTTTTAGCCATGTCTCAGAGACAGCTGCTATATCATGTTGGGTATGGGATAGCCAAGTGTGGAAGTGGGCTAATTTGTTTCATAGACTCTGGGTATTGATGGTCAAGATCTTGAGGTATTTAGGGTTGGTAATATGGGTGGTAATGGTGGGAGATGGATTGCTGCTGGTACTAGGTCCTGGGTTGGGGTGTATTTCTCTTGCTAGGCATAGGTAGTTAAATGAGAATGAGTGCAGTGGTTTGGATTTGCCCCTAGAGTTTGGTGGGAGGTACAATAGTGCTTTGGGAATATGACGTTTCATTGAGGGGGATAGGAGTTTTAGTTTAAAGCAGAGAAGTGGGTTTGGAAGCACTAGGGAGGAGGATATAGTGCGGAAATGAGAGGTGGCAGAGTTATGATGTGTGTTGGGGTGATGGTGGGGTGAAGAGTGGATAGGAAAGAAGGGGTAGTTTGTATGAGAAATTAGAGGTAGCATGGTATAGAGGTATTAGGAGTAGTAGGCTAAGGGAAAGAATGAGAATGGTTTGAAGAGACATGGTGTGGTTTAGGTATAAGGCTTGAGGATGTAATAGGATTATTGGTGACAGTGTAGGAGGGAGGAGTATGGAAGTGTAGCTACAGCTTTAAGGATTAGGGATGGGGAGGGGTGAGAGTATTGGAGGATGGGATGGTAGGGGATAATGAGGAGATGAGAGTGGACTGGATGAGACAGGGGGAGGGGAGGAGTACGGAAGTGAAGCTAGAGCATTAAGGATTAGGGACGGGGAGGGGATAGTGAGGAGATGAGAGTG
>NC_056743.1:14296777-14439277 GCF_019279795.1 Protopterus annectens
CACTCAGAGATCGCACTACAGTGGGGAAAAGGGAATCCCACACATACACACATACATACATACATATATACATACATGGGTTCCCTTCATATGAACGAAACCTGGAAGATCGGGACCAGATGTTCGACACTGTAGAACATCGAAACCCCAGAAGCACGAAATTTAAAATCCTGACATTACGGGATTGTGTTTAGCGCTTCTGGTGTTCCGATGCCCGTAAGTATGTATGTGTGTCTGTCTGAGGGGTAGTGGTGTGTGTAAGAGTGTGTTGTGAGTGTGGTGTGTGTTTGTGAGGGAATGTAATGTGTGGGTGTCAGTGTGTCTGTTGGAGCGATGTCAGAGTTATGAGTGCGAAATTTACATTCAGACATTACGGGACTATGATCTAGCGGTGCTGGTATTGCGATGCAGGTAAGTATGAATGTGTAAGTGTGTGTTGTGAGTGTGGTGCATGTTTGTTTGGGAATGTAATGTGTGGGTGTGAGTGTGCCTTGTGTGTGTGTGTGCGATCACGGAGTTTGAATAATAAAGAGTGGGGGTGTGGGGGGCACAGACCCCCACATGGGGGGTGCAGGAGTTTGTAGTATTGTATGTTAGGTACTTTGGGGTTGTTGTGTGTGTTTGTGATGTTTGTGTTGGTGTTTTGTGGTTTTGGGTTTCGTTGTTGTGGGGTTTTGTTGATATGGTCTCGTTGTTTTGGGTTTCGGTGAAGTGGGCTGTCGTTGTAATGAAGTAGATCCACATACATACACACTCACAAATATATATATATATATATATATATATATATATATATATATATATATATATATATATATATATATACATACACACACACACACACACACACACACACACACACACACACACACACACACGATTTAATGCAAAATTTAAGAAGTAATGATACCATCAGGATTATGAAGCCTGACAAGGGCGGTGGAATTATTTTTGACAAGTTAGTCTATGCAAATTCTCTTTCTCACGTATTTACAGATGAGTTAAAATATCCAACTTCCTCAAGAAATGAGTTTTTTATTGCTTATAGAAAAATACATTTTCTTATACAGAATGCACTTATACAAGAGGTTATCTCAGAAGAACTTTACAACTTTGTAAGAGAAGAACATCCATTTATTCCAGTAGCATTTGGAATACCGAAAATTCATAAGAATTTAGAAGGGCAGTCATTTAGGATTATTATTTCAGCTAGTAGGAGTCCAATACACCCACCGGTGTCTTTATTGACAGGTTATTCAAAGGGGTACTTGATCCTCATAATTTCTTAAAGGATTCCTGGGATTTTATGACTAAAATCAAACTGATGTGGTATTCTAGTGACTTGTTTCTCTACAGTCAATGTAATGGACCTATTTACATCCATTCCACATGAACAGGGCCTTGAACTATTTTATAAGACAGCAAGGACTTTGAAACATTCCTAAATTTTGTCATGATGGGGATGGAATTTATTCTCAAAAATAATTTCTTTACTTTTGAATGTGAATATTACAAACAGTTGAAAGGTGTGGCAATTGGGTCAAGTTGTGCCCCATTATATGCCAACATGGTCCTATATGAGTGGGAAGGTAAACATGTATTTAAATCTGAATTCCATATAAAATAGTTCACATATCTATGATTTTTGGACAATGTGTTTATCATATGGAAGGAGTCAGATAAGCAACCTCTAGTGTTTGTAGAATACTTGAACAATATATGTACGTATTTTAAATTTACTTCCACAACCTCTGACACAACCATTAACCTGGATGTAGCAATCTTAAAGAACCAGGCAGCAAGTTGTTTTACTTCAAAGATATTCAGTAAGCACATTTTCTAATGATTACCTACATTACAAAAGCTGTCACCCTAAATTTACAAAGTGTAACATTTTTAAGGGGCAACTTGTCAGGGCAGCACGAATGTGTTCAGACATCGACAGTTTCCACCAAGAGATGGAAATTATTACAAACGTGTTTTAAAATAGAGGGTACCCCAACAAAGTATTAGAACCCATAAGGGCTCAAATTTTGGACGGGTGGAGAACTAAATTCAAGTCTGTATTAGGTGAAACAAATCTTGGTGGTACTATAAACAAGACAAAGAACAATTCTCAGCACAGTGACAGTATGGTAATACCATTTGGTATAAAAGAAAAGAAGGTGAGAGAAATTATATATCTATAAACTGGGCAATTCTGATGTCCTAAAAATTCTATGGAATGAACCGAAATTTGTTTACAATATGGGGGAAATTTAAAATCTATATTTAAATACCCTGTCAAAATAATTTCTCCTCTACTTGATAAAGGTACTACCAAGTGAGGGACGTGCAGGCAATGCCCCTACATACTTGAATCTAATAATACAGTATTAAAGTAAAACGGATACAAGGTTAATTTGCACAAAGGAAATTATAACACCAAGGGTATAATTCACATTTTAATCTGCTAAACGTGTGGTAGTTATTATATAGGTAAGACAAAAAGAAAACTTAGAACAAGGATCTACGAACTACTTTATGCAATATCAAGGGGTAATGTGAATAATTCACTGTATAAACACTCCTTAGAGTGTCAGGACTTCATGAGAATTTAAATTTGGGATCTTAGAACAAGTTCCATTAAATGCCAGAGGTGGGTGGTGGGAGCTCCAGTTGGAGATAAGTGAACCTTTTTGGATAATAAAATTAAACTCTTAACACACCACCAGGTATTAATGAGAACATTCTTTTGGCTCCAGTGTTAAAAAAAGAAAGCTCTGGATGTAATATTTTTCTTAAAGCTTCAATATTTTATAATTTTAACAAATTTTTAAGTTGCCAGTTTACTGAGCAGTATAGCTCACTTTAATTACAGCAGTTTTAATTTGTAAACTGTCCAATTAATTAACTAGAATGTAGATGACACCTATTATACAAGAGGTGCTTATGGAAATAATAACGTAACTCTGAAGAAGTCTCTGTTTTGGTTAGGGAGACAAAAGTGCTTAACTTTCTTTGTGTTTGGAATAAAGTGTGTTGATAAAAATTTTGGTCCTGTTATGTCTGAGGAGGTATGGAGCTTATGGTGTGGACCCAGTGAATTGCTTTTCTAAGTTGGTTTTGGTCAAATATACTGGCAATTTCATCGGCGTGGTATATATATATATATATATATATATATATATATATATATATATATATATACACACACACACACACACACACACACACACACACACACACACACACACACACACACACACACACACACACACACACAATAAATAGATACCTGTACATTATCTATGTTTAACTGGTGTTACCCGTCTCAACATTTTTAATGGTGCTAAACTCGGCTAGAACACGCCTTTGTTGTATATGGTATCCTTTTATGACCTGTGTTTATGTACAAATACTACAGCATCCTTTATTCACTGATGATTTTTGTCTGATGAAGTTCCGGAATGAAAGCGCTAATACTGGTTTGGCTTGTATTTTATCTTCTTATATTTTAAAGTTTATGTTATTATATATAGATATATACACACAGACAGACACACAGACACACATATATAGGTTGTGTGCGTGTACAAGGCTAATGGCCCTGGAGCCTATATAAGCTTAGCCCAAGAAGATTCCCTGGCATCATGCTGCCCAAAGTTAGTTCCCAGTGCCTCTGTCAAGCAAGGCCACGGAAGTGATCCCTCACTTCCTATTGTCCATCCACTCATTAAGATTTCTCTTAAAGAAGGCCAGTGTGATGTGCTCTGCTTGACGTGAATGGGAAGTTTGTTCCACAGTATGGGAAGTCTCTGGGTTAAGAACCTGTACTCCAGCAGGTTCTGTTTATTGTGGTAATGAGATTTAGGCTCCTATAGCATGTATCACGGAGGGATTGGGATTTCTTTAGGTGTAGCATATATAGCAGCTCTGGGTCAGACATGGCTTTGTAGGTCAAGCAGAGATTGCCTCTAAGCAAGTGATAAGAGACAGAGTATAGCTAGAGTTTTTTTGAGTCTGCCCATGGGAATGTCTAAGGCCCAAGATCCTCTTAGTGAGGTATTTTTGTGGCCTTTCCAGTTGTAGGTGTCTAATGAAGTACATACCAAATTAGGAGTTGCATTCTATAATAGGTCTAATGAGGGACAAGTAGAGAGGGATTATGACCTCTCTCTTCCTGGATGAGAAACCTTTTGTAATGAGATGTGCCACATAGAAGGACTTTCTGACTACAGTGGCAATGTGGTTATCAAAGGAGAGGTCACTGTCACCCTGTCTCCCCAGGTCTCCTATCACACCTTCTGTGTTTAGTGGAATACTGCCTATGCGGTAGTTCATGGGCACTGAATTTTTCCCAAAGGGAATGACAATGCACTTTTTGGCACTGAGCTTAAGGCCGTGGTTCTGACACCAGTCACTGGTGTCTGTGAGGCCTTTTTGTAGAATGCCGATATCAGTTGGAGAATCAATAATGACTCCCAGTTTGCAATCATCTGCGAACTTGGTCAGCCAGAGTCCCTTTGTGTTGGCTTGAACTTCGGAGAAGTAGATGGCAAACAGTAGAGTACCAAGGACCAATCCCTGTGGTATACCACTTGTAAATGGTCGGTAGTCAGATTTGGAGTCTGCTATTTTCACAGTGTGGGCTCTATCAGTGAGCCACTTGGCAGCCCATCTTATGACATAAGGGTTTATGCCTAGTTTAGTGACAGTCTAGGATTCCTGAGTGAGAGATGGTGTCAAAGGCCTTGGCAGGATCTAGGTAGCCTGTGTGAACTACCTTGCCCTCTTCCACAGCTCTGGTGACAGACTCAAATAAGTCTATCAGGTTGAGCAGGCATGATCTACCTTTCACAAACCCAAACTGCGTGGGGTCTAGAGTTTGGAGATTCCCTCTGTCCTTATTTATAAGGTCCATGATGATGCATTCCATAGCCTTACATATCAGACTCGTCAGGCTAATGGGGGGGGGAGGGTACTTCCCAGAATCTGTAGTCAATCCCCCTTTGTGGAGTGGGATGACCATAGCAGTGCGTCATTCAGTAGGAACAAAGCCTGAAATGAGGCTGTGAATGAACAGGGTACTCAGGGGTGGTGCCAGTTAACTTTGCAAGCCAGGGTATTACTAGGTCCCATGGAAGCTGTATTCTTGGCTCTGGACAGTGCGTTTTTTACCAGTGCAGCTGTGGTAATAGGGACTTGGCATTCCTCAGGTATTGTAATAGGCCCTTTAGAGGGTGAAAGGGGGGTAAATCTCGCACTGAACAACATCGAAAATATACTTCTTCGAAATAGAGCAGAAGACCCTATACTTTAACGAAACTGCACTTTCGCTGAAGTCTAGTTCCCCGGACTACCTAAAAAAAAACACTAAAATAAGTTTTTGCAAGACCCCCTGCACAGCCCCCTAACTTAAATATACCAAATCTGAGATTGCACTACAGTGGGGAAAAGGGAATATTCCCATTCTGCGCTGTAGTGTGACTGCCGAAGTTAATGTTCGAAGTTTCACAACTTCGAACAAGTGGACTCTATGAAGTGGGGTTCAAAGTAATGTAACTTCTAACATATTGATGGATCCCATATATGTATTTATATATATATATATATATATATATATATATATATATATATATATATATATATAGGGGTCTACTTCATTTCACTAAAACTCATTTCGCTGAAAGGTATATGTCCTGCTCCCCACTGTAGTGCATTCCTGGAGTTAGTATATATAGGAAGGGGGGTGGGGGCTATGGGCTGTGCTCCCCACACACACCCCTTACTATATATACTAACTCCAGGATATGTACTATGTCAGTGTAGTAAAATGTATTACTAAATATCCCCTCACTAGCTTCCTTTCATAGACCAGAGAAACTCCACTCCGGTCACTACATAGGACATTGATATTGCAGGGGCTCTACTACAAGGTCCTACACCTTCAAGTTTATTAAGAACTGTCAGTGTTTAATGAAAGCATATTTATCAAGAAGACCATTACTGTGCATTACCTTTAATCTGTTAAAACACATGACTGCAATGTGACTGAACATCTCTGTAAAATAGTCCCTGCCTTCTACGGACCTCTACCCAAATTGGTCATGGACACCTTTTGCTTGACCTGTAGACTATACATCATATGCCAATTATTTAGTCTAAGCAAATATCAGAAAACCTGTTTTACTTGCATCTCTTTGTTAATTGCTTTCTTCTGGCAATAAACTGATCTATCACAGTTGCAAATTGCCCTTGAGGTGGAACAATCAATGTTGTAGACTTTATTGCTAAATATCCCCTCAGTGTTGGCTCCTCTTACAATCGGTCACTCTCTTCCTACATTGAGCAGAGCCTACAGTTAGTACATCTGACCCATATTATGAAAGAGCTCTGCCAGTAGGCCCTACACCTTCAACTTTACTAAGAATTGTGTCAGTGCTTAACGTAAGCATATTTATCATGAAGACCCTTGCTGTGTAGTACCTTTCATCTGTTAAATACATCCCTGCTTTGTGACTGAACACCTCTGTGAAATAGTCACTGCACTCTAAGGACCAGTAGCTATACTGGCCACGGTCCCTTTTTGCTTGACCAATAAACTATACTGTATATGATAGTTTGGTCTCAGGAAATGACAAACAAACTGTTTTATTTGCATCTCTCTGTTAATTGCTTTGTCCTGTCTATAAACTGACTGACATGCAGGAGGAACTGTCTCTGTAGATGATTTTATTGCTAAATATCCCCTCAGTAACCTGGTCTCTGCTTACAGTAAAGTTATTATCTTCCACCACAGAGCAGAGCCTGCAGTCACATCCTACCTCAATATTGCAGGAGCAATGCCACAAGGCCAAACACCTTCAACTTTCTTGGGAAATGTGTCAGTGTTTAATGTGAACATATTTATAATGGAGACCCTTGCTTTATATTACCTTTAAATCTGTTAAAAACATGCCCGCTCTGTGACTGAATGTCTCTGTGAACAAGTCCCTGCACTCTAAGGACCTCTACCTAAGTTAGGCAGTGTTCCCTTTTGTTTGACCAGTAGACAATACACATGTTATTTATTCCCAGGAAATGACAAACTGGTTTACTTGTATCTCTCTGCCAATTGCTTTATTTGAGTTATAAACTGATTAATCTCAATTGTAAATTGAGGTGTAGGTGAAATTCTCACTGTAGAAAAATTTATTGCTGAACATCCCCTCAGAGTGGTCTCCTCTTACACTCAAGTCACTATCTTCATTCATACAACAGAGCCTGCGGTCACTACATCTGACCTCAATATTGCAAGAGCTCTGCTACAAGGCCATAGACCTTCAAGTTTTCTGAGAACTGTGTCAGTGTTTAATGTAAGCATATTTCACATGAAAACCCAATAGTCCCTTGCCTTCTAAGGACCTCTACCTAAGTTTTCCACCATCACCTTTTGCTTGACCAGTAGACTATACTACATATACCAATTATTTAGTCTCAGGAAATAACAGAATACCTATTTTACTTGCATATTTTTGTTAACTGCTGTATTCTGGCAATAAACTGATATATCACAGTTGCAAACTGTGCTGAGGGTGGAATTGTCACTGTAGTAGTATTTATTGCTAAATACCCCCTCAGTTTTGTCTCCTCTTACAATCAGTCACTATCTTTCTTCATGGAGCAGAGCCTGCAGTTACTACATCTGACCTCGATATTGCTGGAGCTTTGCCACAAGGCCCAACACCTTCAAGTTTACTGAGAAATGTGTCAATGTGTAATAAGCTTATTTATCCTGAAGACCCTTACTGTATATTACTATTAATCTATTAAATACATGCCTTCTCTGTGAAATTGTCCCTGCACTCTAAGGACCTCTACCTAAGTTGCCCACTGTCCCCTTTGGCTTGACCAGTAGACTAACCTGTATATGCCAGTTATTTAGTCTCTGGGAATTAAATGCAAATTGTTTACTTGCATCTCCTCCTTATTTGCTTTTTTCTGGCTATAAACCAATTGATCTCAGATGTAAAGTGACCTTAGGGTGGGAAGCCCACTAAGCTTGGCTTCACTTCACTCCCCTACTCTACCCCCCCATTTCCCATTCCCACTCTAAAATTATACTTCCTACATACACGTCACTTTTGACTCATTCCAAAATCCTCCACAGATAATCCTACTATTTCTATACATAGACTTCTGTTTCCTACTTCCATATCTCTATTCAAATTTCTTGCCCCATTCCCAACCATCTTTCTCTCTCCCATAATGCTTTGCACTAGATCACTTTATAATCATAACCTTCCCCAATAATAACTGAAACACCAACAAAGTCCAAAAGAAGAGCGGAGAGCCGAAATAATTGCCTCGAATAGCTATTTTATTCAAACCACGTAAAACTCCAGTAAAACCAAAAAAACACGCTACATTAAACCATTAACGCTCTTAACACACGCATTTTCGTCTGTAGAACTAGACTTCATCAGATGAAATACAGAAATAACCCAATCCCTTTTACACCCTACCTAATAAAATCAATGTTCATTAATTAATATAGTTAAAAAATACCAATTTCTTATACTAATGCGAGTCTATACCAAAAAATTAATTTCACTAACCCATGAAAACATCATCCTTACATTATATATGTAATAAATTAATAAATTATCATTCTTAAAACAATTTTATTACAATACATATTTAAAAATGAAGTACGTTTCGTGAAGAATAAAAAATAAATAATAAATGAACAAATATGTATGTATAGTATAATGTTAAGCTGCCCTCTAGTGGGGATCCATATTTTTGCACTTAAAATGTTCAAATAAAATCTTTTGAACAGTATATTAAATAACCATGTGTAAAATTATAAAAAATATAAAAAGGATAAAAAGGATTATTTCTAATGTCACTTTATTTAAATTGTTTTGTATTATAATTTAGCTGCCCTTAATTTTAAAATAGGTGTAATACTTGTGTATTCATTCAGCCCTGGGGGGTTATATGCCTCCAGTGTCACCTGCCACCAGAGCTCCCTATATTCAATTTTTTCTTCCCAGGGACCTCCTCTTATATCTCTCTGTGTGTGTTCTAACACTATGAATTTAAAATTTGCCCCTGTGCATTCTTTAGTATGCTTAAACTACAACTACACACACCACAAAACCAGCCTCACATAATGCTACCACTCCACTGAATCAAACACATAAACACACAAAGACATACTCGGAGGCTCTGAGTAAAAATTTACCTAAACAGCAGAGGCCTCCAAAGCAGACACCCAAACAACTGCTACCTCAAGACACCCCACAAGCAACACATAAACCACAAAAGCAGTGTGCAAAGCAGTCACAGCCCTTAAGGCCAAATACAACACCAAACATACTTGTCATAGGTGACTCCATAGTCAGACACACTGACGTCCCACTCACCAGGCTGAACAAGGAGAGGGTCACAGTAAGCTGCCTATCGGGCGCTAGAATCTGCCACATAACACAAGCACTGGTCACTCCACGGCAAGTACAAATATGACACAGTCATTGTCCATGCTGGTGTGAACGACCTGAGACGTACCTCCCTGGACTACATGAAAAGAGACATAGAGGAGCTCTCTGATTATGTAGCCCAGGCAGGTATGACCCTAACCCTGAGCAGTATCCTTCCTTCACCAAGAATGATGCCACAATATAGAAACAAGATGATCAGCTTTAACAATTGGCTTAATGTCTGGTGTCATTCAAAGGGGATCCAGTGTCTGTCTGCCTGGGATGACATGCTTGACAAGCCACGCTGCTTCGCAAGGGACGGCTTGCACCTGTCACCCCTGGGATTCCGGATATTGGCTAAGGCTCTTGCCACCCTCATAGTGCCTTTTTTAGGCAAGGCTCAAATTCTAAACCTACCACCCTGGAAAACAAAAATGGGAAGAAACTGAGGGTAATGCTGCTCAATGCCAGAAGTCTAAATCTCAAAATGCACGCACTTGAGGCCCTTCTCAGTATGGAGAACATTGATGTCTGTGCTGTAACTGAAACCTGGTTCAAGGCTCCTGAGAGCACCCCGGCACTATTAGGTTTTACCTCATATCATGCCCGCCCCAAAACCCAGACCACACCACAAAAGGAGGGGGTGTATCCATATTCATAAAGGATACCCACACCTCCAGGTTGGTGGCAACGCACGAAGCTTCAGAAACCATCCAGGTGCAACTAACCATAGGCAAAACTGCTCTACAAATTGTCGCATGCTACAGGCCACCCTTTCAAACTCAGGAACCCCACACAGCCTTCCTGAAGACACTGGAGGGTATAAATGTATCTCCAAACACCATCATATTGGGTGACTTCAACTACCCAAATATAGACTGGGAACATTACTCAAGCCCTAACTTTCTAGCCCAACGGTTCCTGGAGTTCATAAATTCAAATGCCATGGAACAGCTAGTCACTGTTCCCATGAGAGGAGAAAATATACTAGATCTCATTGTCACAAACATGGGGACAAAATGCTCCACACCGAAGTATATCCCTCATTGGTGAGATCTGATCATAAACTAATCTCACTGGAAATCCACATCCCGCCCCACCCCAAACAAAAAGACCATAGTGAAGAACTTCTCTAAAGCAAACTTCACACTACTCAAGACTGGTGTGGTATCCTTCAAGGCCCCTGAGCCAGTGGAAACCACAACCCAAGCTGCGGAAGCCCTTACAAATGCCTTCTATGAACACCTCCAGGACTGCATGGATCAGGCAATCCCAAATAAAACCAAGACTCTTTCCACAAAGGGCAAACGTCCAGTCTGGTGGACCCCAGCCATTAACAAACTTTACAATAAGAGGAGAAAGCTATTACATGATAGAACAAAATCCATAAAAGGAAGTCACCCCTGATCATTATTAGTAAAAAATACGAGCACTCATAAAATCAACTAAGGCCAATTTTGAGAGAAAAATTGCCATGGATTCAAAGGACAATCATAAGGCCTTTTTCAGCTATGTTAGGAACCTGGGTGGAAACTCCCAGATATGCTCAGAATTAGTCCAAAATGATACAAAAATCACTGAACCCACAGACATTGCCAACATACTGGCAGACAGGTTCAGTGCAAACTTCACCCCCCTCTCCCCCCCTAAAGGAGAGATAACTATTCCAGCCGAGTGTAGCCTCCCGGACATCTCAAATGCGCAGGTGAAAGCTGCTCTCTCTAAAGCTAAAAACACAGCATCAATGGGACCGGATGGTGTCCCCGGCTGTGTGCTACATGAGCTAAATGAGGAATTAAACCCGCACATAAGGCAGCTGTTTAATCTCAGCCTTACCACAGGATACGTGCCCAAGGAGTGGCGTACGGCAACTGTTGTCCCACTCTACGGACCCTGGTAATTACCACCCCATAAGCTTAACAAGTCTAGTCTGCAAAGCTATGGAGAGGATCATAATGGAGCTCATAAACAAAGATATAGGGGACTTGCAGACATTGGACCCGACCCAGTTTGGCTTTGTCAAGGGAAGATCATGCCTTTTGAACTTGGTCGACTTCTTCGAAACAGTCACCAAGGCCATTGATGAGGGAAAGGCAGTCCATACAGCCTACCTTGACCTTGCAAAGGCTTTCGACACAATACCCCACTCGGGTATTGTAGAAAAACTTACCAGCTTAAATGTAAACCCATATGTCACAAGATGGGTTGCAAACTGGCTTAAGGACAGAACCCACAGGGTTAGAGTTGCTGGCGCTGTGTCAGACTCCAAGCCGGTCACAAGTGGTGTCCCACAGGGCTCGGTCCTTGGCCCCTATTGTTTGGCATCTACTTCTCAGAAGTACAGGCCAACATGGGAGGACTTTGGCTGACAAAGTTTGCAGACGACTGCAAACTGGGCGCCATAGTGGAAAGTGCATCGGACACGGATATCCTTCAGAAGGGACTCACGGAAACAGATAGCTGGTGCCAGGGCCATGGCCTGAAGTTAAACGCCAAAAAATGTATAGTCATACCCTTCGGGAAAAACAAGGTAACCCCAAGCTACCATATAGGTGGCAATCCACTAAGCACAGAAGAGGTTATCAGGGACCTGGGGACCCAGGTTGACAGTGGCCTTTCTTTTGACACTCACATTGCTAAAGTGGTTAGAAAGACCTTCTACATTGCCCACCTGATCATGAAGGGATTCACATCCAGATCTAGTGAGGTCATTGTTCCCCTGTACTCTTCACTTATCAGACCAATGATCGAGTACAATGCCCCATTCGGGATGTATCTCACCCGACATCTGCAGCAATTGGAGAGACCCCAAAAGTTCCTCACCAAAAGGATAAGAGAACTCCAAAATCTGACATATGCTGCCAGATTGAAGAAACTCAAGCTCTATTCAGTCGCATACCGCCTGCTCAGAGGTGACATGTGCCTGACATACAAGGCCATGTCCAACCCGGAATTAATGGACATGCTCCACCTCAAAAATCCAAATCCACCAAAACCACTAGAGCAAGCGACTTAAACCTTAGCACGGATATAAATAGGACATGCCGGAGGATAGATTTATCACTCAGAGACTCCCTATGCTGTGGAATAAAATCCCGGTCCATGTGAGGCAGAGCACCTCGCTGACTCTGTTCAAGAGAAATCTAGACCTGTGGATGGGAGATCGTAGGTTTACCCTGGGAATCATCTCTGTGTCACTGCTGGACAGAGGCACAACAAACTAATGGGCACAGTATTTTTTCATATAAGGGGTGGCGTAAGCCACAAAAATTTGGGCTAGGCTTATAAATGCCTTAGGGCAGATAGCCTAGTATAAACCTATAAACCTATAAACAAAGCATTTGTTTCCTTACAATTCTTAATGTCATTAAAACGTTCATATATCCTTCTTTTTAATTTTCTTTCCGTTTTTCCTATACAGAAAGAATTGCAAATCACACAGGTAGCCAAATAAATTAGTCCCATGGAGTCACAGTTATAATGATTCTTGTTATTAATAATCCACCTATTTCTGTTCGCTATATAGAGCCTATCTGTATTCCAAATATAAGGGCATTGGGAACATCTCCCTCATTTATAGGTACTCATCTTTTTTACATTCTGTACAGTCATGGTGCTCCTACTTTCTAAAATGTTTCTAATGCTTTGAGCATTTTTATACACTATTTTTGCTGGGATTCCTCCTATTTTATCTATATCTGTGATATTTATGAATCTATCCCATTCTTTGGAAAATATCCTTCTAACGTTGCTGTTGAGTGCATTACATTCCAGAGTCAATGCTAACTGGAAATCCCCTTCACTTCTCACTTGATCTTTAAATTGTTCTGTATTGAAATCAATTACCTTCACAATAGGGGAATATCTATCACCCTTCCCCTTTCTATTTCCTGCCTAATATCCTTGACCAGCTTAGGGGGGTATCCCCTATCCACAAACATTTTTTCCAGTAGCTCACATTCCTTAAAAAAAATCTTCTTGGGAACTTGTCATTTGACTACCTCTCACGAATTGTCCTTTAATAATATTTCTCTTGCAGTGCAGGGGGTGTGCACTGTCATAGTGTAAATACATATTAAAGTATGTAGGTTTTCTATATACTTTTGTCTCAAAAACACCCCCCTGTTTGTAAATTTCCAAATCTAGGTACTGTAAACTTCTGTCAGATACTGAATATGTGAATTTCAAGAACTCAGTAGTTTTATCTAAGTAAACCATAAACTCCTTGAACTTCTCATGTCCACCAGTCCAAAATAGGACTATATCGTCCAAAAATCTACGGTAAAGTACCCAATGGGAGCTGTATTGAGAATTTAATACATATTTCTCTTCCCATTTAGCTAGTACTAAATTAGCATAAGTAGGGGCACAAGCTGCTCCCATGGCTACTCCTTGTATTTGTCTAAAAAATTCACTGTTGAAGTATAAAAAATTATTCTTTAATACCATTTCCATCAACCAAACATTCACTTGTTTTTCATTATTCATTAAATTACTACTTTCATACAGTATTTCTTAAAACATATATGTACCTTGAGTGTAGGGGATGGAGGAAAATAGATCCACTACATCTATGGTAATAAACAACATATCTTTAGAATATTTAACTCCAGAAATAACTTTTAACAAATCCCAAGAGTCCTTTAATATATGTTCTCTTTCTACCCATAGTTTTTCAACTTTAATATCAATATATTTAGCTATTGGGTGGGTTTTAGAACCATCAGCTGAAACTATTGGTCTTAGTGGGGGGTCAAGTTCATTTTTGTGGATTTTTGGGATTCCAAAAATTGAGGAAATTTTAGGTTTTTCCACTTTTAAAAATAAATAAGTGTCATGGTTTATAAGCCCCTCATGTAACATGTCCTGTAAATTTATATCAATTTTATTGTAGGCAATATTAATTTCATTTTTAGAAACTTGATTATATTTAGAATTATCCCAAAGAATTTTATACATTCTACTGTCATATTCACTTTTATCCATAATAACCACACCACCCCCTTATCTGGTTTCATAACTCTTAAATTGGGTTCATTCCTCATATCATACAGTAACGGTTTCTCTTTTTTCCCCAAATTATTTTGATATCTAAAACTATCTTTTTCTTTTCTAATCTCCTCTTCAATTATTCTTTCTAAATTCTTTAGTTGGGGATGCATAGGAGGATTGTACAGGGTTCTACGTTTCAAAACAGAGACAGATTCATTTTTGTTATTAGAAAACAAAATTTTCAAGTTAATTTTCCTTAAAAATATCTTAATATCCAACAGTGATTTAGTTAAATCTCCCTTAATATATGGGATAAACTTTAATCCTTTGGAAAAAAAAAGCCTAAAATGTTCTTTCTCTAAAACTAAGTGACTAAAATTATAAATGGAGAAGTTGTCAAAGGACCATCTATTACCCACATTGGTGATGTCAATTTCTTCAGGGTGGTTGGGCACTGCTAGTACCTCCCCCCCCTCTTCCCCCCCCTCCATGGAAAATTTGTTTGCCTATTCCCTTGCTTATTCATCAGCCTTTCTGACCTTCTCAAGGGGGGAAACTCGTTCTCATATTCATAAAGATCTTCACTGGGAATGTTTTCCACTTCATTCTCTGAGGGCCCTTTTCTATCATCTTCCTTATAATATGTAACTCTGGGGTATCACTTATGTGGTGGGTTAGGGTAGCTCAAATTATGATTATACTCATAAATATCTCTATTCATTTTCTTTATTTTCCTTTGTATTAAATTCTCACTTTCTTTATCTATATCTTTTCTTATGTTAAAATATTTTTCTCTTTCTTCTTCTTTAGAAAAAATTAGGTCATTCTTAATACATTGGTCCAGTGATTCTATTTATTTTATTTTATTTTATTTTATTTTACATTTGTTAACCGGGGGTGTCTGACTGAGCCGAAAAGGCCCTTTTTCAGCAGAGGCCCGGGGAGAAAAGCTCCACAAAGAAAAATTACAGACACATTTAGTTATTTAGACATAATCAGTACACACACAAATTACAAGAGACATGTTTTTACAGTGGCATGCGGCACAAACAGTTACAGTGGAGAGAACAATCAAAAAAGATATTAATTTTAAAAATAAAGGTAAGTAATAGATTTGTGGTGTACAGCTGAACTTTGGAATGTAGGTAGAATACATACATAGTACACAGGTACAGTACATACACTGTAGATTAGCCAGTGTTTGTGAGTAAGATTGAAAAACTATTAAAAATTGCTCTAGATTTAGTATGCATATGTTATCCGCTTTCACTAGCCTGTTTCCTAATGTATTTTCACTTTCACTAGCCTATTTCCTAATGTATTTCATCTTGAATGCATGTGTTTTCCCTTACAGTTAATTTTAATACATCAATGCCACATTTATTAAAAACTTCGATCAATTCTTTATAAAATAAAGAACCTGGAACAACATTATTAGGAAACTTAAAAACGCGTAGCCCTTTGGGCACAATTTCCTTTGAAATACATTCCATTAAATAGGTATTTTCTATATCTAAAGTCCTGTATTTGTTCATTAATTTCGCCAGGGAGTTTAAATTCTCCCTGTATGTATTATTATTAGCCTGTACGTTTTTATCTTTATTATTACTTTGGAACATGTATTTAAAGTTTAACCAGTTTCCCCAATAATACTTAACTATTCCGCATTTTATCATTTTCTTTTCCCAAACAAGCCTTCATTTTTTCTTATTCTGAGTACATTATTTTACTTTTGCCTTTCATACTTTTCTATTCCTTACATTCAAGAAAAGAGACCAGGAAACCTACTTCTCCTCTTTTACAGAATATACTTTTCTCTCCTTACCCAACTCTTCCAACTTTCAGAATCTACCTCCACTGAAACTCATACTGTCCTGCAACTTCCTGTTTCCTTCTTCATTGCTACTTCACCACCACCTTACATCTATAAAATATGGCTACCTGTACTTAATTATGCTGCTCTTCAGCTTATCCTCCATTCTTCTCCTCCTACTGTACGGTCATCCTACCACGACTCGGTAATATCATCTCCCAGTCTATACAACTAGACTTCCCACACATCCAGTTAAACAGCATATTTTTAAAAGACGTAACCTCTCCAAGTTTAACCGAGAAACGTTTATCACTACACCATCATCTACTAACTGGAACTTCCTAAAAATCCTCCCCCTAGACAACACACTAACTGAATTCAATACAACTTTTCTAAATATCCTAAATAACATTGCACCTCTTAGAAGTAAAAGAAAAAAAAATAATGCAGTTTGGTTAACCAAAGAGAGTAGAATGCTACTACAGGATAGAGAGAAAGAATGGCAAAAATATACAACACCCCAATATCTTGAAAACTTTAGAATGCTTCACAACTGTACTAAAAAGCAAAAAAAATGAAGACAAACTGTAACAACTTTCATAACATTAAGTGCAACCCTCAAACACAATACAATAAAGCAATATTTGAATATTTATTTTGTGTTTGATTCATACAAGGTGACTGATCATCAAGTTATATGGATTAAGAAGTATATACCTTTGTGGCAGTTTCCTATAAGTTAATTGTTAAATAGTCTTTAAATTATCATGATTTATGTATGTGAAAGTTTTAAAAGTTATTTGATTCTGATGAAGTCCACGCAGTGGACTAAAGTGCTCAATCCTGGATTAATAAAATTGTGTTTTAAAGTATTCACTTCATTTGCGTTTTCAGCATCAGTATTATTGCTATAAACAGTATTTTTGGATTATGTGCAGTTTGGGGAGCGACAACCAGTGTTATTAAATGCAACCTTACAAAACTTTGGACAGCCATTAAAAAAAAACTTACATGCCAGCCAAAAATTCAACCCAAACCCCTCTCCCGATAACTCACCTCTTAAAACTGCAGTACAGTTCAACTCTTATTTTATAGATACTACAGCATCTCTAACCAAGAATTCCTCAACATCTAATCCCTTCCCTGCCAAACAGCCAGATATCACCACATCCACTTTCACCTTCAAACCTGTGCCCACATCCTATATAAAACTACTCAAACAAATCATGCTCTTCTTCGACTGATGAACTTCCAAGTGAATACCTAAAAAAAGAGCACACAACAGCATTGCCTATCCTGTCTTAATCCTTATGAATAGGTCAATCCAGAGGGGTTCTCTCTCTCTCTGGAAAAAGTCACACTTTATCCCTGTACCCTCTACACAAATGAGGAAATTCAACAGACATTAATTTTAGACCTACAGCAATCTTTTCTCCCCTTGCAAAAGTACTTGAAAAATGTATGGAAAAACAATTGCTAGACTATCTCCTGCAGAAACAGTTACTATTCTCTACACAACATGGCTTCCTTCCTTCACACAATACTAGCACCACCCTTCTAACCTATATACATACTGTCAATACAGCTAGAGATAATAGCAAACTAGTTTCTTCCTTATTTCTAGATTTGTCTAAGCCTTCTGTGACATCCTCACTCTGGGATAGTAATCAAGGAGCCAGAATCCTCACCACTGATACTGGAGAGGGACATTCTCTTGGAATACAAATGGATACACTATTTCTAGATGCAGAACTCTCCGCATCAAGCACAATTTCCCTTAAAAGCACACATGGAATACAGTCAGCCAAGGGCCTAGATTTATATCAGGCTCCCTCAAGGGCCACAATAAGGCTCTCCACTAGCGCAGCTATAGGGATAAGTCCACAGCTGAGTGTCCAAGCCAAGTCCTCCAGCACCCTCTCTGTGAAACCAGTGCTTCAAATCCCTGCTCCAATTAGCCAACACACGTACACTGAGATGAGATTTGATTTTCACACACACACACACACACACACACACACACACACACACACACACACACACACACACACACACACACACACACACACACACACACACCTGGGAAAGGCTGGCACAGATTTACACACTATACCCCCTTCTGCCCAGAATATAAAAGGTAGTTATCACTGCTACCAGACACTACAAAGCCAGCAACCTGAGGATCTTGCAAGGGTACCCAATTATACTGAGTGAAATTTATATTAATACAAATGGTAATGTTGACCAAACAGCCAGGCTTCAGGAGTGGCCACAGTGTCACCAATAGATACAAGTACTCTCAAAGGTTAAAATATTTCTCTAAAGGACCAGCCACAATGAAAATTTTAAATATATTTACGGTAAAAACATGATATGAAATATCTATTTACAGTAAACACAGTTTCATAGGAAATATTAAAAATAAAGCTGGAAAGAGTCACACAGTTACAGAAAAACAATACTTAACTACTCTCACTATATTTTCCTGACTGATCTAGGAGAATTACTGTTCCTATTTTCTTAATACAGCAAGGCACGATGAAGTAGAAGAGGGCTTCTATGTTAAGTTCCAAGAAACAGACTGCCCCGAGAATTCTGTTTCACTTAATATTAAAATGTTATTTCTGTACAGAATGACTTCACATACATCTGGTCATCTGACTTCTGGTGCTCATGCAACCCCCACCACCACTGTTAGAAAATGCCAGGATTTTGCACCTACGTGTCAATAATACATACACAAGATCACTGCTCAGATCGGGTGTAGCTTCTGGAACTCATAAAACAATTAAAAACTTCTATGCCTCCTGCAGAGACTAAACAAAGCATGCTTCTTACAGATATTGGCATCTCTGGCTTCATTCAAAACTGTGAGATAACATCTTTAAGGCCAAGGCCCAGTAATTTAACTTCTTACTATTTTCCAAAGTTAGCTGGAGCTGAGCTTAACCTCTCACACTCAAAAGTGGGTAATGATGTATACATGAAAACACAAAGTTTATTTTAAAGAATTTTCAACAACTGCCCATAACACTTCCACAATAAAAAAAATGTTGAGCTCCAATAAGCCAATCACACGACTTATGGCACTGAAGCTACACAATGAATATGAATGAAGAGCTTGCAGGTACGGCAAGTGCAAATGGCCAACCAGAGTCAAATCTTCAGAAAAACGAGAGCCAGCACAAATATGTAGCACCCAAGGTAAATAGTTTTATTGAGCCATCAGTAAAGTTCAGACCGATTTCGGCACACAGCCTTCATCAGTGATACGTAAACTTCCAACACATTTCCTTAAATAACAATTCAAAGCATTTATCCTGTGATGTCATTTCCTTTGCTTTCTAAAATTTGTCATTAAGGCCAGGTGTAAAAAGTGCCCCTAATTTAACCATCCACTTTTTTTCTTTATAATTAAGCAGGGAATGCCACCCTTCTTTTATATCCTTTATCCAATATTTTGTCAATTATAGTAAAGGTAAATTTGGCAGAATGGTGTCTTTGACAGTGTCTGTACAAAGCATTAGTAATGTGTTTGTTACGGATATCACTTAAGTGTTCTGACATTCTTAGACAGAAGGTTCTAGATGTCTGTCCTATATAAAATGAACAACAGTGACAACAAGCTAAATAAATAACCCAATCTGATCCACAATTAGCGTAAATGTTAATTTCACACACATGACTAGTGTTCTGGCTAGAGAATTGTTTAGTTTTAGATACATGTTGACAAAATGAACAATATCCACATGGGTAGCAACCTGCTAACCTTTCTCCTAAAATACTAAGTTGGCGAATGGATTCCCTATTTTTGGGCTGACATATATAATGGGAAAAATGAGACCCTATTGTTCTGCCACAACGAAAAGAAAAAGGACACCTATCCAGTAACCACTGGCTAAGTTCCTCATTGGTTTTCAGAATGTTCCATTGCTTATTAATAACATCCCTAAGTATACTGACATTTCTCCCATATGTGGTTATTAATCTAATGATGTCCATGTCATTATGGTCATCCCTATTCTTATATTTTAATAAATCCTTCCGAAGTTGTTGAGAAGCCCATTCCTGGGCAGTGATCACATCCCCCAACCTAAAACCCCTGTTCAAAAATCTAGAGGCAAGATCCTGCTTGAAATAATTATAATTATCCTCACTTGAACAGGTACATCGAATCCTGGAGAATTGTGACTTTGGTATGTTCCTTATGGTGTGTGTGGGGTGTAAGCTAGTCGCATATAATAAGTTGTTATATTGCGGATATTTTCTAAATACTACAGTCCGTAAAGAGTTGTCAGGTTCCCTTAAGATCTTAACATCCAAAAAATTAATTTCATCACAACTATATGATAAAGAGAACTGAATGCCCCATTTATTATCATTAAGGTATTGTACAAACGCTTTCAAATATTCTACACCCCCACGCCACACCAACCAACAATCGTCCAAAGATCTCCGCCATATGTCCATATCAGGCAGATATATGTTGTGTGACATATCATATATCAGTACCTGCTCTATATAACCCATAAACAGATCTGCATATATGGGGGCAAAAGATGCTCCCATTGCTGTTCCTTGGATTTGCCAAGAGCAGCTGTGGAAATTACTGTTATGTATGACATTTCAGAGTGACATTGAAGATAGAATTTGAATGTTGGTAGGTTTAGAATTATTGAACTATCTAGGGATAAACAGTAATGTAAGTCATGCACTTCATGCACGGACATGAATAGAGTGGGATTTTCACTCTGTGTGCACAATAACCCAATTAGCTGTATAATAATTGTGTGTTATGAACCATTCAAATCTTCCAAACCTCTCATTATTGATTAATAGATTTTGGACAGTTTCAGGGACAGTAGTTCTTTGGGGGTGCCTGCTGCAGGGTGTTTCTGTGGCTGTACTCTCATTGGTACAGTATTGATTTATAGTGGACTATATGGGCTTGAGTAGTTTCTAGGTGCCAGAAATAAAGGAACGAAGTAGTGTAATAATACAGGGTTGAATAACCCTCACAGCTTATTGTCATGGATCTAAACATTATCTTGCAAGGGTTATGTGCAGATAGGAATGATATAAAAGGTTTTTGGCATCAATGAACATCATGAAGGCACAACTATGGAGTCTTTTTCTGATCCAGTTGACGGCTGTAATATACTGTTCAATAACTTGGGCGAATATATGAAAAATTTAAGGACCAACATATGGCACCTGAAACTATTCAAAGCATATCGGAAAAAGAACATCACCCTTAGAGGTCTCAGGGTGAGAATCCAACCACTGGATGGAAAATTGGATGACATATTAGTCCAACAATGGGGAGACGCACAACAGAATGCATCGCTTGCCTTTGTTGAAATCTTAACAGCGTATTACGAATGCATCATAGAGGAAAATATCAGGGAGGTCAAACAGGCAAGTGAAGTCAGAATATATGAGGGTCAGTCACATTATGCGAACTGTATGAACGGGTTATCTAGGGGTTTATTGTCCTTTGAAGCCCAGATAAAAGATAAAAAACTAAGTAAATTTGCAAGAGACTTGGAGGATTATGAAAGGGGCAAACCTTTTGAATCATACAAAAATGTACGATTTTCTGACACCACTAAATTTGGCAATATCCCACGTAAAAAGAGACCATGTTCAATCTTGAAAAAAACTGTGTACAATACATTGGGGGATGAATCCTCCACCACAGATACTGAGGGGGCCCAAAGTAGAGAGTCCCCGGAGGCCAAAAAGCAGAGGGTTCAGGAACACCCTTTGGGAAAACAAACACAGGGTGGGCGTAAACTCCGGAAAAGGAATACTGGAGAATCTCTTACAGACATTGGTTCAGTAAACAATGAATATGACAACATTCATAACATATCTAAACATGTTTTAAGTACAGAACAGCAACAACTTCTTAATAAAGGGCTAAGTTATGTACAAGGCTTTTGTGTTGATGAAAATTCATTTGTTACAGATGTATTAGCATTCTGTAGAAAAATTAATTTTGAAATTGTTTTTTGGGTCCAATTTAGATTCTCAAAGATCTATGGAATATGCCACCTATGAATAAGAATGTGGCCATATTTCAGCAAGCAATACTCAAAGATTTACATTTTAAGCTTTGTTCTACCCGGCTGCTTAGACATAACCTTACACAGGAGGAACAAAGGGCCCTTCAGGAGCTTCGTAGCAATACTGATATCACCATCCTGCCTGTGAATAAAGGAGGGGCAGTTTTGCTCATGGATACCAGTTACTATTGGGAGGAAGGAAATAGACAATTGTCTAACCCTCTGCATTACACGCATGGATACAGACCCTACTCCTAGATTTAAGAAGGAAATTTATTTATTTTTGGAGCAGGCAGTGGAGGACGGAATCATAAATAAAGCTACTATACTACAGTTAACAGCAATGGACCCATTTGAACAAAATTTTTACTTTTTACCCAAGATTCATAAAAGTTTAGATAAGCCCCCGGGTAGACCTATAGTTTCAGGCATAGGCTCATTGACGGAGCCATTATCAGCGTTTTTGACCCAATACTTGCAGCCATTGTTAACCAATGTTCGGGCAAGGATTAGAGATACTACAGAATTCCTACAAATAGTTTCTAATTCTGAGTTGGAACCACATTGGCTTATATGCACTTTAGATGTTAAATCCCTGTACACTAGTATACCCCATTGGGTGGGACTACAGCCTTGGATTATTGGTTGAATACAACCTGTCTATATCCTGTGGGATTCAATACCCTCCTAGTCTGTATGGCAGAGCATGCCTTGACAAAAAATTTCTTATTTTCAGGGCAGCTGCTATTGGCAAATCCAAGATACAGCAATGGGGGCATCTTTTGCCCCCATATACGCAAATCTGTTTATGGGTTATATAGAGCAGGAAATGATATATGATATGTCACACAACATGTATCTGCTGGATATGGACATATGGAGGAGATTTTTGGACGACTGTTGGTAGGTGTGGCGTGGGGGTGTAGAATATTTGAAAGAGTTTGTACAATACCTTAATGATAATAAATGGGGCATTGAGTTCTCTTTATCATATAGTTGTGATGAAATTAATTTTTTGGATGTTAAAATCTTAAGAGAACCTGACAACTCTTTACAGACTGTAGTATTTAGAAAACATCCGCAATATAACAACTTATTATATGCGACTAGCTCACACCCCACACACACCATAAGAACATACCAAAGTCACAATTCTCCAGGATTAGACGTATCTGTTCAAGTGAGGGTGATTATAATCATTTCAAGCAGGATCTCACCTCTAGATTTTTGAACAGGGGTTATAGGTTGGGGGATGTGGTCACTGCCCTTTAATGGGCTTTTCAACAACTTCGGAAGGATTTACTAAAATATAAGAATAGGGGTGACCATAATGACATGGATATAATTAGATTAATAACCATATATGGGAGAAATGTCAATATAAACAAAAATGGCAGGCAGGACTGTAAACAAAGTCGTAGGACCGCTAACTTTCCAATAAACGCAATTTAATGGTTAAACACAATGAACTGACACAGTAAACTGAGCACTTTTGGAAGGATCAATGTCCTACCTTCTTCAGATAGCATACAAATCAATTAACACAGTTTTTAAATCTTAAGAAACACACAATTAAACAATTAGTAAAGTGCCAGGATGCTCTCCTTGTCCTTAAAGCTGCAGTGGATGTCTTGGTGCAATGCACTCCTTACATAAAACAATATGTGCAAACTTTCTTCACATTTAGTAAATTAAAGATGCTACATATTGCAGCTAAACGAATCAGACATTAAAAATATGCATTAAGCTGCAATTAGTATGATTATATAAGTATAATATAAATTTAGTAAAAATATTGCCAGTATGTTGGCAATGTCTGTGGGTTCAGTGATTTTTGTATCATTTTGAACTAATTCTGAGCATATCTGGGAGTTTCCACCCAGGTTTCTAACATAGCTGAAGAAGGCCTTATGATTGTCTTTTGAATCTATGGCAATTTTTCTCTCAAAGTTGGCCTTGGATGATTTTATGAGTGCTCGTATCTTTTTACTAATAATGATCAAAGGTGTCTTCTCTTTTATGGATTTTGCTCTATCATGTAACAGCTTTCTCCTCTTATTGTAAAGTTTGTTTATGGCTGGGGTCCACCAGACTGGACGTTTGCCCTTGGTGGAAAGAGTCTTGGTTTTATTAGGGATTGCCTGATCCATGCAGTCCTGGAGGTGTTCGGAGAAGGCATTTGTAAGGGCTTCCGCAGCTTGGGTTGTGGTTTCCACTGGCTCGGGGGCCTTGAAGGATACCACACCAGTCTTGAGTAGTGTGAAGTTTGCTTTAGAGAAGTTCTTCACTGTGGTCTTTTTTGTTTGGGGTGGGGATGTGGATATCCAGTGAGATTAGTTTATGATCTGATCTCACCAATGAGGGATATACTTCCGGTGTGGAGCATTTTGTCCCCATGTTTGTGATGATGAGATCTAGTATATTTTCTCCTCTTGTGGGAACGGTGACTAGTTGTTCCATGGCATTTGAATTTATGAACTCCAGGAACCTTTGGGCTAGAAAGTTTGGGCTTGAGTAATGTTCCCAGTCTATATTCGGGTAGTTGAAGTCACCCAATATAATGGTGTTTGGAGATACATTTATACCCTCCAGTGTCTTCAGGAAGGCTGTGTGGGGTTCCTGAGTTTGAGAGGGTGGCCTGTAGCATGCTACAAATTGTAGAGCAGTTTTGCCTATGGTTAATTGCACCTGGATGGTTTCCGATGCTTCGTGCGTTGCCACCAACCTGGAGGTGTGGGTATCCTTGATGAATATGGATACACCCCCTCCTTTTGTGGTGTGGTCCGGGTTTTGGGGCCAGAACGCATGATATGAGGTAAAACCTGATAGTGCCGGGGTGCTCTCAGGAGCCTTGAACCAGGTTTCAGTCACAGCACAGACATCGATGTTCTCCATACTGAGAAGGGCCTCGAGTGCATGCATATTGAGATTTAGACTTCTGGCATTGAACAGCATTACCCTTAGTTTCTTCCCATTTTTGTTTTCTAGGGTGGTAGGTTTAGAATTTGAGCCTTGCCTAAAAAAGGCACTATGGGGGTGGCAAGAGCCTTAGCCAATATCCGGAATCCCAGGGGTGACAGGTGCAAGTCGTCCCTTGCGAAGCAGCGTGGCTTGTCAAGCATGTCATTTTGAATGACACCAGAAATTAAGCCAATTGTTAAAACTGATCATCTTGTCTCTATGTTGTGGCATCATTCTTGGTGAAGGAAGGATGCTGCTCAGGGTCAGGGTCATACCTGCCTGGGCTACATAATCAGAGAGCTCCTCTATGTCTCTTTTCATGTAGTCCAGGGAGGTACGTCTCAGGTCGTTCACACCAGCTTGGACAATGACTGTGTCATATTTGTACTTGCTGTGGAGTGACCCGAGTGCTTGTGTTATGTGGCGGATTCTAGTGCCCGATAGGCAGCTTACTGTGACCCTCTCCTTGTTCAGCCTGGTGAGTGGGACGTCAGTGTGTCTGACTATGGAGTCACCTATGACAAGTATGTTTGGTGTCGTATTTGGCCTTAAGGGCTGTGACTGCTTTGCACACTGATTTTGTGTTTTATGTGCATTAATACATTCAATACATTCAATAAATGCAAAAAAAAGACCTCCCAGAAAGGTAGTCACCCGCACCTTTGCAGAACTTTAATTTTAAATGTGTGTAATAGTTTGCATACATGCAGCATATTATGTGTTCACACCCCTCACCCTTTAAACAATTGTAATTTAAAGAGTAATAGTGTAAAACTTTTCATAAATATAGCACATGCTGTGTTTGCTAGTACCAGGACTGTGACACGACAGCAATCCAATTTCCAGTGATGAAAAGATTCCATATATCATATTACTTATTCAAAGAACACAGAATGTGCTATATTTATAAAAAGTTTTACACTATTACTCTTTAAATTACAATTGTTTAAAGGGTGAGGGGTGCGAACACATAATATGCTGCATGTATGCAAACTATTACACACATTTAAAATTAAAGTTCTGTAAAGGTGCGGGTGACTACCTTTCTGGGAGGTCTTTTTTTTTTGCATTTATTGAATGTATTTATTGTCCCACTACCTCAGAATATTGCTTGTTGCTTCATCTCCAGAAATATGTGGTGGGGTTGCAGGGGGGCAAGCAAATACTGCACAAAATTATAGTAAAGAAGGGTGCAACAAACCAGTATGGCTCATGTAGTGCCTGGTGCCGCTCCCAAGTGTGGCATACAGCCCCCTCAGCTCTTCACTGTGTTAAAAACATTCAGACACTGAATATTCAGCATATCACTGGATAATCTCCATGGCTTGTCACTCAGCCGTGTTGTCCATGCAATGTCACACATGCTTGCCCTGTCAGTCATGTAGGCCATGCCCATTCTTGCGTGAAAATCACAGTGGGGTAATGTTCATAGGTGTGTACTAGGCTAATGGCCCTGGGGCCCTTACAAGCCTAGCCCATAGGATTACCCTGGCATCGTGCCACCCGACCTTAGTTCCCAGTGCCTCTGTTGAGTAGAGCCACTGGAGTGATCCCCGGGGTAAATTTTCTATTTCCCATCCACTCATCAAGATTTCTCTTGAAGAGGGGCAGTAAGGTGCTCTGTTTGACGTGGATGGAAAGTCTATTCCATAGCAGGTGCAGTCTCTGGGTTATGAACCTGTCCCCCCAGCATGGCTTTGTAAGTCAAGCAGAGATCGCCTCTAAGCAGGCGATATGAGACAGAGAATAGTTGGCGTTTTTTGAGTCTGTCCATATAGGACAAGTGTCTAAGGCCTAGGATTTTCTTTATGAGGTACTTCTGCAGCCTCTCCAGTTGTGGCAGGTGTCTAGTGAGGTATATGCCAAATGGGGCACTGAAATCTATGACTGGCCTAATGAGGGAAGAGTAGAGGGAGACAATGACCTCTTTCTCCCTGGATGCAAAACCCTTTGTAATTAGATGTGCCACAAAGAAGGACGTTCTGACCACAGTGGCAATGTGGTGGATAAAAGAAAGGTTGCTGTCAACCTGAGTTCCCAGATCTCTTATAACACCTTCTGTGTTCAGTGGACTACCATCAAATTGCTAATTCATGGGAACCGGGTTTTTCCCAAAAGGGATGACGACACATTTTTTTGGCATTGTGCTTAAGGCCATGGTTCGGACACCAGTCGTTGGTCTCAATAAGGCCTTTCTGTAGGATGTAAACACAACTTGGGGAGTTAATAATAGCTCCCAACTTGCAATCTTCTGCGAACTTTATCAGCCAGAGTCCCTTCGTGTTGGCCTGGACTTCAGAGAAGTAGATACCAAATAGGAGAGGACCCAGGACCAAACCGTGTGGGACTCCACTTGTGACTGGTCGGCAGTCTGACTTGGAGTTAGCTACTTTCACACTGTGGGTTCCATCTGTGAGCAAGTTTGCAACCCACCTAACTTAGTGAGGTCTTTCTATTATTTTTGAGTGGGGAATAGTATTAAAGGCCTTGGCCAGATTAAGGTAGGCTGTATGAACCACCCTGCCTTCATCCACAGCTCTGGACTCAAAGAAGTCGACCAGGTTGAGCAAGCATGATCTACCCTTCACAAAACCAAAATGTGTGGGATCAGGAGTTTGGAGATTCCCTATATCTTTGTTTATTAGGTCCATGATGATGCATTCCATGGCTTTGCATATCAGACTCGTCAGGCTAATGGGGCGTTAGTGCCCAGGGACTGTAGTCACTCCTCCTTTGTGGAGAGGGATGACTGTAGCAGTGCGCCATTCAGTGGGGACAAAGCCTGAGGCGAGGCTGTGATTGAACAGTGTGCACAGGTGAGGTGCCATCTCACTTTGTAGTTCATGTAAACCACAGCCAGGGATATTGTCAGGTCCCATATAAGCTGTATTCTCGGCCATGGCCAGTGCTGTTTTAACCTGTGCAGCAGTAATACTGGGTGCCAAGCAATCTACTGGTATTATGATTGGTCCTGGGGGGGGGTAAAGTTGGCACTGAATCTGTCGGCCAGTATATTGGCAATATCTGTTGGCTCGGTATAGGAGGTAACATTGTGCAGTAGCTCAAAGCAAATCTGGGAATTGGAGATTCTTTACATTAACTATAGAAGGCCTTGTGGTTGTCTTTACTATCTGCTGCAATTCTGATTTCATAGCTAGCTTTAGAGGCTTTGATGAGTGATCTCAACTTTTGAAGGCTGATGAGGGAGTTTTTCCAGTCTTGGGACTTCACCTTATTCCACATCAGTTTCCTCCTTCTGTTGTAGAGCTTGTTTATGGCAGGGGGACTACCAGACTGGCTTCCTTTTTTTGGAGGAGAGTGTCTTGGTCCTACTGGGTATGGCGAGATCCATGCATGTGTGTACATGTTCATATAGTGCATTGGTGTATGATTTGGCAGTCATGCAGCTATTCTCCATCTGCATGGGTGCTGTGAAGTTAGCCACCTCTGTTTTTAGCAGCCCAAAGTTAGCTTTGGAGAGGTTTTTCATGGTGGTTACCTTGGTGTGTGTGTGAGAGAGAGTGTGTGTGTGTGTGTGTGTGTGGGGGGGGGGTTGATGTGGATTTCCAAGGTGATTAGTTTGTGGTTGGATCTAACCAGGGAGGAGTTGACTATTGGTGTAGAGTAACAGTCGCTCGTGTTAGTAATGACCAGGTCAAGGATGTTGCTACCTCTAGTGGGGGGTAAGAACAAGCTGGTCCAGGGTATTGGAATTAATGAAATCCAGGAAACATTGGGCAAGTGTACTGGTACATGAGTAGTTTTCCCAGTTAATGTAGAGGTAGTTGAAGTCACCCAGAATGAGAGTGTTAGGTTGGACCCTAATATTCTCCAGGGTGCTTAGCAACGTGGAGTGCGAGTCTTGGGACATTTTTGGGGACCTATAGCAGGCTACGACCTGAATCGCTGTCTTACCCAATGTTAGCTGCACCTGAAGTATCTCTGATGTATTGTGTTGGGCTAACAGTCTGGAGGTGTGCGCATCCTTTATGAATATGGAAACACCACCACCTTTAGAGCTTCAATCCAAGTTCTGGGGCCGAAAGGTGTGGAATGATTTATAGCCTGGTAGTGCAGGGGTGCTTTCTGCTGCCTTGAACCAGGTCTCTGTTATAGCACAAAAGTCAATGTTCTCCATTTTAAGGAGTGCTTCGATAAAGTGCATTTTGAGATTTAGACTTCTAGCGTTTAGCAGCATGACCCTAAGATTGCATTTGTTTGAAGCTGTTACGGTGGTCTTTGGAACACTGCCTAAAAATGCACTATAAGGGTGGCAAGAGCCTTGGGCAGTATCCGGAAGCCCAGGAGTAACAGATGCAGGCCTTCTCTGGCAAAGCATCGAGGTCTGTCAGTCATGTCATCCCAGGCAGACAGATACTGGATCCCCTTAGAATGACACCAGAAACTTAGCCAATTGTTGAAACCTAATACAAAACCGATCTCTGACCACAAACTACTATCAAACATTAAACTTTACACTTTTCTTATTAAAGTTTTAAAAATACCATCTCTTCAGGGGGAAACCACCCGATAAACAAATATAAAATGTTCAGACTGACAGGTTTTAAAAATTGGTACTTCTCAGCAGTACAGCCATAACTTTAGGAGTTACTACGTAGAACCTCATTCACAAGCGTAACCCCACACTAGCCACATCATGCTAACCTTAAACTGTCCAGATTTGGCATGTCCTCATAAGTTTTGTGATTTTCTGGCAAATCACCAAGGACTGGAATCCCTAAACAATAATAAACGTTTCAGTTGTAGATTTCGTATCCCTGAAAAATACAAGCTAATAGTAAACCTGTCATTCTACAGACTAATACACGCAGGAAGTAAAATTCATCACCCACTTTGGACCTTTCTCCCAATATTTTTGGTTTTATCTAGACTTAAGCCATGAAACTATGGGCTGTCCATAATGAACTTTTACTACCCCCCTGTATCGGACTGCCATCTCTCATAGAAGAAACGTCCAAACGTGTGCAGCCCCGCCCATTTGGGTACTAAATGCACATTTTTCTGCAGTGCAGAACGCGAGTTTACTTCAGGTTGTAGTATTACAAAACAGTACACCTACCATACACAGACATAAACAATACAGATAATGCAGGAGGGCTTGCCACCTGGCAGTGTGAACCTTGGCTCTGAATGATTGTCGCTGTGTAATATTTCAATGTGCTTAGGGTTACCACCTGTCCCACTTTGAGAGGGACAGTCCCTCTTTGGTCAGTTGTGTCCTGCAAAAAAATTGTAAAATTGGTAAATGTCCTGAGATTTTAGGACAAAATTATTGCCTATATTTTATGTAATAGTTGCATAAAACAGTTATTCTGTATCAGAAACACCTAAATGTTATAAGAAACAGAATAAGCAACTACAAAACTACAAGAATAAGCTTTTATTTAGGCAAAGAAGTGAAGTTCTGTCTTGTGTACTGGCCATGGGTATGTTTTGGCCTGCAAAATCTGATGTTTGTACCAAAAATGTCCCACTTTGGGCATTTGAAAAGGTGGCAACCCAAAATGTGCTAGAATGGAAAAATTCTGTTTTCTGCTTTGCCTTCTCGTCCTTCATGTTTAACAGTAAAACACAAAACCACTCCCTGAGAAGGACTTATATTTATAAAAAGGCGCGCAAAATTTAGACGCGAAACATGGCTGCTAAATGATGAACTGATGCGGGCTAGTTACTCAGTAAATTCAAGCTAGAATCAGAAATCCACAAAGTATAAACTGCCCTGAAAGTTTTACACATCATCCAAATACATTACCAAGCATCAAACGATCCATATAATGATCGAAGCACCTACTTGCCAGACACACTCCCACATAACTCTGGCTCCATAACCCCTTTCCCTGCTGTCATAAACCACGGCCATGCGAAGTGTCGTGTTATTTTACTGGGTGCAAAGTTGGGGCCTGGCATGAGTGTGTATCTATGTTTATACGTCTATTTATTTATGAGTGTGTTTATGAAAATGTTATAAATTTAAAAAAGTGCATACGGTGCTTCCATTTAAAGAAACTAATGCCTAATGCACCGAGCAGTTTATAAAATACAAAATAAGAACAGAGCTGTTCTTTTAACAATAATAATACAAATAACAACTCAGGAGAAAAGTAAATTAAATATTTTTTTTCTCACGGCTACATCCAATCGAAACTGGATGACTTATAAAAGAAAAAAATGTTGCAGTTGTATAACCTAATTTCTACAACACTGAGCAGTTTACAGCATACTAAGCAAGTACAATATAACAATAGAATTTATGATAATGCAACTAGGTTTACCACCTGTCCCTTTTTGCGAGAGACAGTCCCACTTTGGGCAGTTTTGTCCTAAAAAAAAACTAAAAAAATAGCAAATGTCCTGAGATTTTAAGACAAAATATTTTTTTACATTTTCTTTAATAGTTGCATAAAACAGTTAGTTTGTATCTGAAACACATAAATATTATATGAAATAGTGTAAGTAATGCAAATGCTACAAAAATAACTTTATTTTGGCAAAAAAGTGAAGTTCTTTCCTTTGCACTGGTCGTGGGTATGTTTTGTCCTGCAAAATCTCACATTTCTACAAAAGTGTCCCACTTTGGGCATTTGTAAAGGTGGCAACCCTAAATGCAACTCAGGAGAAAAACATTTAGGTATTTGCTGCCTTAGTGGCCTGTATCTCAGTTTGCTTTCTGCTAAGTCAGTTTTGAGTAATCGTAATCATATGCTGGTTAGGGCACAGGAGTTCCAGTAAACTATCACACACACTCTATCTGTAGTCAGGGGCACAGGCCGGATTTTTTGGAACTCTATGCCATCCGGAATGTGTCCTTCCAACACTCAAGTGGGTATAATATGACTGCACCTACTCCCATTAAGCTGGTTACAAAATAAGATAGTTCTGCAAACTGTCTGACTTCCAGACATACTTCTCAACCTCTTAAAGCAAAAAATCTGGGCAAAGACAAATATAATGGCCGGGACAATTTTTAAACATTACTCTTATCAACTTAGAAACTTGCTAGACTGGCAGGTTTTGTGTTAGCATGCATTCATGAAGGATACGAAGTCTGAAACTCAAATGTTTTCATTAATGAATTCAATCCCCAGTAGTTTGCCAGAAAACCACAAATTTTATGCATAACGGTCTGGACAATCTGTGAAAATCTGTACAGTTGTGAAGTATGCTTCCAGCTCTAAGTGCTTTTACTTCAGGAACCTTGTCCTTAGTCAAGCAGACTGACAAACTATTTCCTTTGTTTTCAGTTGTGAGGATTGGTGTCCCCCTTTACAACTGCTTTGCAACTTCTATAGGGTTATGAGGGCACCAGCCCCTTTATGTATCTAATGGAAAATACACTCTCCAGATATGTCTGGCAGTAATGCACATCATAAACATCTAAATTACACCAACAGGAATAAGCAAAAGCAGCACCAAGGGGCGAAGACTCCTGTGGTTATGTATAAAAATCCAAGTGTCAGTGAAAGAAGCGACATCCACAGGAATCGCACACGGCAAAGCAATACCAACTCAAATGTACCAAACGAATAAAAAGTGACGTGGACTTCTAAAAACAGTCCAAAATTTGTTATAGATTGTTAGCGCTTTCACCTTGCTGGCTTCATTAGACAAATGCGTAAAAACTGAAGGCATTTAAATATTGTACCCAACTCACCTATTGGTACGAACAGACTCTGACATCATCATTCAATTCATTTAAAGTTGCAAAGCAAAAAAAATACATATATAAATATATATATATATATCAAAATATATATTAAAATGAATAAAAACAGACACATTAAAAAGCAAAATTGCAAAAAATAATAATGTACTAAGTACACATAAAATTCACAGACATAAAATAACGCAAATCCATCAAAAACTTGAATATTGAGCAAAACATAGTGCCCATATAATAGCACTGAATAGATAGTCATGTCAAAATCACTGGACACTAGGAATAACATACTATACAATTAATGTTGACCTAATCGCCTTCAAAACACTGGAGCCCCAGAATATACTCCCAGCAGGGGAAAGCAAAGGCGACACAAAATGAAAAACTTTAAATTTTTCAAAAAAATATAGAATTACACTCTAAGTAGACACAAGATGTTACAGTTCCTACTTTATAACAAAAATAGAAAAAAAGGTAAAAATTCTAACAGTCTAAAATTCTAAAAGGGGCATCACCACTAATGAAACATAGATGAACTCATGGGTATCGTGCAATGCTATACAACCACTGACAAAGGAAGAATCCTAGGTAAAGGACACAAAAGGAAACATCAGACTACCCTTCTATTAGAAATTGTTAACCTTCTATTCCGCAGGTTAACAAAAAAATTTAAAGTTTTTCATTTTGTGTCGCCTTTGCTCTCCCCTGCTGGGAGTATATTCTGGGGCTCCAGTGTTTTGAAGGCGATTAGGTCAACCTTAATTGTATAGTATGTTATTCCTAGTGTCCAGTGATTTTGACATGACTATCTATTCAGTGCTATTATATGGGCACTATGTTTCGCTCAATATTCAAGTTTTTGATGGATTTGCGTTATTTTATGCCTGTGAATTTTATGTGTACTTAGTACATTATTATTTTTTGCAATTTTGCTTTTTAATGTGTCTGTTTTTATACATTTTTAATATATATTTTGATATATATATATTTTTATATATGTATGTTTTTTTTTGCTTTGCAACTTTAAATGAATTGAATGATGATGTCAAAGTCTGTTCTTATCAATAGGTGAGTTGGGTACAATATTTAAATGCCTTCAATTTTTAAGCATTTGTCTGACGAAGCCAGCAAGGTGAAAGCGCTAACAATCTATAACAAATTTTGGACTGTTTTTAGAAGTCCACGTCACTTTTTATTCGTTTGGTACATTTGAGTTGGTATTGCTTTGCCGTGTGTGATTCCTGTGGATGTCGCTTCTTTCACTGACACTTGGATTTTTATATCTAAATTACACCATTTCAAGACGATTCCTATACTAATATTCAAAGTGCAGAACCCACCCAAACTCTGGACATTTCATGTTTGTGGACAGCATTCCTTCTCAGTACTAATACAAACTTATGAAATTGATAGGCTTGGAGCAAGGACTTTGAACAAAATGTATAATTTAATAAAATGCAATCATGGAAATATGCCACGGCTTGCTTTTTCATTATTATTCGTTTTAATTCCAGCACATTTCATTGCAGAAAATAAATATACAAACACACACATTTATGAATGTACATATTCAACTGTACATTCTAGCATATATGGCATATGCCTGGCTACATCCATACCTGTAGTCCCTCATTTAAAAATTGATAGTCGGGTGTCTTATACAGTCGTTTTTTTTTTTTGGGAGGGGGGCTTGTATGATAAGGAATCTTTCTCACTGAAAATGAGCATTCGGTATTCTCACTGTAGATAATAAAAATTTTAGTATTCATAGAGCTTTATGCCTGCTGTGAAATTCCCAAACAGCCACTCATAAATAACCGTGTAAATTAAATCAGTAAAACATACCCTGGGATTCATGAACAGTCGTGTAGGCCTCGCACAAAGCCTACACAATGTTTACATGTTAGCACAATGAACAGCGGCACTAATCGCATATGCATGCTGCTCATCACGCTAACATAAATACAAGCATGTTTCCATGGCCGGCAATAGAGTTGTTGGTCAAGAAACTGTTGAGCAGCATGAGCTCACACAGTAAATAAGAAGGCTTGTCTATGGCCTAAACTTGTTAAAGTGTGCTCGCGCAGACAGCACAAAGTGCTAAGTAAGGCAAATAATGCGTGTTATACACAGGCAGAGAAAGTGTACTGAGTGCACTGGGCACATAAATGAAACAGACAGGAAAATTGTACTGAGGACAATGTGCACAGAAATCAAAGAGATGTATACAGAAAGATGTAAGAGGGACGAGTACATGTTCAAATTCAAGTATAACTGATCTGAAGGTGCTAATGTCACAAAGACAAATGTGTAATAAAATTTTGCAATACGTATGTCAGAATAATTAATCGTGATGACAATTCCTGAGCAAATGTAGGTAAATAAAGGCAAACGTGATATTATTCGATATAACAGGTACACAGATTCACATTGTAACAGAGTGAAATTACATGACATTTGAATGAATGTCATTGACATGCTGAGCTGAGATGACAATTCGCAAGGACAGTACATATGTAATGGGATATTTGTACAGCGTGCATTTCCTCAGTATAACATACTGGAAAATAGGAATGGCTCAGAAGCCACAATCTCCTTTTGCAAGAATCAAACTCATGCCATCAACATCAACTCTGACCTGTTTACCAACTGCGTATGCCACAAAAATAGGCCTAACCCACATACAAGGAGGATCAACTTTGAAGAGAATTATGCACCTCAATAGTCTAATAGTTATGCACCCCATATGTAGACGTGTGTGGTGTTACAAATGTGGCAGCAGAGTGTGACATATGTAATATTTTATTTTTATTTATTTATTTTTATTTAAATTTGTTGACCGGGAGTGTCCGACTGGACGTGGGTCCATTTTCAGCGGAGGCCCGGGGAGGAAAGCTCCACAGTAAAATAAACAGAGAGTAGTTACATTGGATTACATAGTGATTAACAATTTAACATAGAAATTACTTACAACATATTTACAGATGAAGAACATAGTACATCAGTAGACAACTAGAATCTTTATCTGTGAAGTACATAACAGGCATTAACAAATCTAACAATGAGAAGTTCCTGCTGTATAATAAGTACTAGGCTTATGAGCATCTGAGCTTGCTATCATCAAGGTAGTTAGTGGAGGTGAAAGAAAGGTAGTAGTTGGATGGGGTGGATGATATTAGAGTGGGAGCTGCAAGGGCATAGCCAGCATGTTTTTAGGTGCGCTTTTAATAAAGTTTTGAAGTTGGTGCATGATGGTACGGAGGTAATTGTGGGTGGGAGTGAGTTCCATAATTTGGCTATGGCGCAAGAGAATAGTGCTTCACCAGCAGAGTTATTGGCTTTAGTGATCTGCAAGTGATTTTTGTTGCTGGATCTTTGTGGTCTGGTGGTGTGATAGGGTTGGAGTAGATTCTGGAGGGATGGGACATTTAGTGGATGGTTTACTAGTTTGTGGGTGAGTGAGAGTTGATACCACTGAAGGAGGTGAGGGAGTTCAAGCCAGCCAAGTTCAGCAAGTGAGAGACAGTGGTGACTACGGTAGGATGCTGTAATACTCCTGCCTAACACAGTTATTGTACCAACAGATAAGAACAGATGCAAAACCAACACCATAATGCAATATTCTCCAGAGCTGTATATAGGTTCATAGGTTGGCACTAGGCTATCGGCTCTAGGGCCTATACAAGCCTAGCTATAACAATTCCCTGGATATTTCTTCCCACAATATTTACTTCCCCAGACCCCTGTCTAGCAGGGCGACTGACGTGATCCCTGGGGTGAATTTCCTATCTCCCATCCAATCATCAAGGTTGCTTTTGAAGAGGGCCAAGGAGGCGCTCTGCTTGACATGTATGGGCAGTCTATTCCAGAGTATGGGGAGTCTCTGGGTCAGGAACCTATCCCTCAAGCATGTTTTGTTCATTGTGATGACAAGGTTTAGATCCCTGGAGCATGTGGCTGTGAGGAATTGGGATTTCTTTTAGTGGAGCATGTCCAACAGCTCAGGGTTTGACATGGCCTTTTATGTTAAGCAGAGATCGCCACTGAGTAGACAATATGCCACAGAATATAGCTGGAGTTTTTTTAGACGGTCAGCATAGGGCATCTGCATTAGGCCTGTGATTCTTTGTGAGGTATTTCTGTGGCCTTTCTAGCTGTTGCAGATGTCTTGTGAGGTTCATACCAAATGAGTCGTTGTATTCTATAATGGGTCTAATGAGGGATGAGTACAGTGGGACAATGACCTCCTTTTTTCTGGATGAAAAGCCCTTAGTGATGAGGTGTGGAACATAGAAGGATTTCCTGACTGTTGTGGCGATGTGGTTATCAAAGGTGAGACTACTGTCCACCTGTGTGTCTAAGTCTCTCATCACACTTTTGTTGTTTAGTATACTGCCATCTGTGTGGTAATTTATAGGTATATGGTTTCTCCCAAAGGGGATAACTATACATTTCTTGGCATTAAGCTTGAGCTCATGGCTCTGGCACCAATCATCTGTTTCTGTAAGGCCCTTTTGTAGAATATCCACATCATTTGGGGATTCAGTTATGGCTCCAAGTTTGTAGTCATCTGTGAACTTTGTTAGCTGGAGTCCCTTAGTGTTGGCCTGTACTTCAGAGAAGTAGATGCCAAGCAAGAGCGGTCCCAGGACTGCACCCTGAGGTACTCCACCTGTCACTTGTCTGGAGCTGGATTCGGAGTCGGCTATTTTTACAGTCTGGGTTCTGTCAGTAAGCCAGTTGGCAATCCATTGACTGACATAGGGATTTATCCCCAGCTTAGTAAGTTTATCTATGATTCCAGAGTGGGGGATGGTGTCAAAGGCCTTGGCGAGGTATAAATAGACTGTGTGGACTGCCTTACCCTCGTCCATAGCTCTGAAGACTGATTCAAAGAAGTCAATCTGGTTCAGGAGACAAGATCGGCTCTTCACGAACCCAAACTGGGTGGGGTCCAGTGTCTGAAGGTTACCAATGTCTTTGTTTATAAGTTCTATGATAATGCGTTCCATGCCCTTGCAGATCAGGCTCGTCAGACTAATGGGATGGTAGTATTGTTGGCATCTGCCACATGAAGTAACAATGGGTATTGTGACAAACAGATGAAATAATGTGTGAAGTAAGAAAGGTTCCCTGATAATGCATTTCATATCAGCATGTCAGACTGAATAACAATTAAATGAGTATGCCACGTGCACACAGTTGTTATCAGTCTTCTATCAATGTTCCATAGTCAAGGATAGTTTCTGGGTATGTCTGTACACATACCCCCCCAAGAACTGGAGCACACTCGTGTGCACTACAGTACTCAGTGGGTGTGCCAAGGTAGCAGTCTCACCATTAGATTGGCAGAACAAATGTGCTCTTTCAGGAAGTCTAAAGCTACATTCCCATGTGTTGTTGTAACATATGAAGGGATAAGACTGATGTGATGTGATGTGATGGTTGGTGTTAAAACATTCACATAATATGAATTCCTGTTGTAGAATTGGCATGGTAATGGTTGGTGTTAAAACATTCACATAATATGAATTCCTATGGTAGAATTGGCATGGTGATGGTTGGTGTTAAAACATTCACATAATATGAATTCCTATGGTAGAATTGGCATGGTGATGGTTGGTGTTAAAACATTCACATAATATGAATTCCTATGGTAGAATTGGCATGGTGATGGTTGGTGTTAAAACATTCACATAATATGAATTCCTATGGTAGAATTGGCATGGTGATGGTTGGTGTTAAAACATTCACATAATACGAATTCCTATGGTAGAATTGGCATGGTGATGGTTGGTGTTAAAACATTCACATAATATGAATTCCTATGGTAGAATTGGCATGGTGATGGTTGGTGTTAAAACATTCACATAATATGAATTCCTATGGTAGAATTGGCATGGCGATGGTTGGTGTTAAAACATTCACATAATATGAATTTCTATGGTAGAATTGGCATGGTGATGGTTGGTGTTAAAACATTCACATAATATGAATTCCTATGGTAGAATTGGCATGGTGATGGCTGGTGTTAAAACATTCACATAATATGAATTCCTATAGTAGAATTGGCATGGTGATGGTTGGTGTTAAATCATTCACATAATATGAATTCATATGGTAGAATTGGCATGGTGATGGTTGGTGTTAAAGCATTCACATAATATGAATTCATATGGTAGAATTGGCATGGTGATGGTTGGTGTTAAAACAGTCACACAATATGAATTCCTATGGTAGAATTGGCATGGTGATGGTTGGTGTTAAAGCATTCACATAATATGAATTCCTATGGTATAATTGGCATGGTGATGGTTGGTGTTAAAACATTCACATAATATGAATTCCTATGGTAGAATTGGCATGGTGATGGTTGGTGTTAAAACATTCATATAATATGAATTCCTATGGTAGAATTGGCATGGTGATGGTTGGTGTTAAAACATTCACATAATATGAATTCCTATGGTAGAATTGGCATGGTGATGGTTGGTGTTAAAACATTCACATAATATGAATTCCTATGGTAGAATTGGCATGGTGATGGTTGGTGTTAAAACATTCACATAATATGAATTCCTATGGTAGAATTGGCATGGTGATGGTTGGTGTTAAAACATTCACATAATATGAATTCCTATGGTAGAATTGGCATGGTGATGGTTGGTGTTAAAACATTCACATAATATGAATTCCTAAAATTGGCATGGTGGTGGTTGGTGTTAAAACATTCACATAATATGAATTCCTATGGTAGAATTGGCATGGTGGTGGTTGGTGTTAAAGCATTCACATAATATGAATTCATATGGTAGAATTGGCATGGTGATGGTTGGTGTTAAGGCATTCACATAATATGAATTCCTATGGTAGAATTGGCATGGTGATGGTTGGTGTTAAAACATTCACATAATATGAATTCCTATGGTAGAATTGGCATGGTGATGGTTGGTGTTAAAACATTCACATAATATGAATTCCTATGGTAGAATTGGCATGGTGATGGTTGGTGTTAAAACATTCACATAATATGAATTCCTATGGTAGAATTGGCATGGTGATGGTTGGTGTTAAAACATTCACATAATACGAATTCCTATGGTAGAATTGGCATGGTGATGGTTGGTGTTAAAACATTCACATAATATGAATTCCTATGGTAGAATTGGCATGGTGATGGTTGGTGTTAAAACATTCACATAATATGAATTCCTATGGTAGAATTGGCATGGCGATGGTTGGTGTTAAAACATTCACATAATATGAATTTCTATGGTAGAATTGGCATGGTGATGGTTGGTGTTAAAACATTCACATAATATGAATTCCTATGGTAGAATTGGCATGGTGATGGCTGGTGTTAAAACATTCACATAATATGAATTCCTATAGTAGAATTGGCATGGTGATGGTTGGTGTTAAATCATTCACATAATATGAATTCATATGGTAGAATTGGCATGGTGATGGTTGGTGTTAAAGCATTCACATAATATGAATTCATATGGTAGAATTGGCATGGTGATGGTTGGTGTTAAAACAGTCACACAATATGAATTCCTATGGTAGAATTGGCATGGTGATGGTTGGTGTTAAAACATTCACATAATATGAATTCCTATGGTATAATTGGCATGGTGATGGTTGGTGTTAAAACATTCACATAAT
Source organism: Protopterus annectens (assembly GCF_019279795.1). Taxonomy (NCBI): domain Eukaryota; kingdom Metazoa; phylum Chordata; order Ceratodontiformes; family Protopteridae; genus Protopterus; species Protopterus annectens. Next base: position 14,337,404 of record NC_056743.1, read on the forward strand.
ATGAATTCCTATGGTAGAATTGGCATGGTGATGGTTGGTGTTAAAACATTCACATAATATGAATTCCTATGGTAGAATTGGCATGGTGATGGTTGGTGTTAAAACATTCACATAATATGAATTCCTATGGTAGAATTGGCATGGTGATGGTTGGTGTTAAAACATTCACATAATATGAATTCCTATGGTAGAATTGGCATGGTGATGGTTGGTGTTAAAACATTCACATAATATGAATTCCTATGGTAGAATTGGCATGGTGATGGTTGGTGTTAAAACATTCACATAATATGAATTCCTATGGTAGAATTGGCATGGTGATGGTTGGTGTTAAAACATTCACATAATATGAATTCCTATGGTAGAATTGGCATGGTGGTGGTTGGTGTTAAAACATTCACATAATATGAATTCCTATGGTAGAATTGGCATGGTGATGGTTGGTGTTAAAACATTCACATAATATGAATTCCTATGGTAGAATTGGCATGGTGATGGTTGGTGTTAAAACATTCACATAATATGAATTCCTATGGTAGAATTGGCATGGTGATGGTTGGTGTTAAAACATTCACATAATATGAATTCCTATGGTAGAATTGGCATGGTGATGGTTGGTGTTAAAACATTCACATAATATGAATTCCTATGGTAGAATTGGCATGGTGATGGTTGGTGTTAAAACATTCACATAATATGAATTCCTATGGTAGAATTGGCATGGTGATGGTTGGTGTTAAAACATTCACATAATATGAATTCCTATGGTAGAATTGGCATGGTGATGGTTGGTGTTAAAACATTCACATAATATGAATTCATATGGTAGAATTGGCATGGTGATGGTTGGTGTTAAAACATTCACATAATATGAATTCCTATGGTAGAATTGGCATGGTGATGGTTGGTGTTAAAACATTCACATAATATGAATTCCTATGGTAGAATTGGCATGGTGATGGTTGGTGTTAAAACATTCACATAATATGAATTCCTATGGTAGAATTGGCATGGTGATGGTTGGTGTTAAAACATTCACATAATATGAATTCCTATGGTAGAATTGGCATGGTGATGGTTGGTGTTAAAACATTCACATAATATGAATTCCTATGGTAGAATTGGCATGGTGATGGTTGGTGTTAAAACATTCACATAATATGAATTCCTATGGTAGAATTGGCATGGTGATGGTTGGTGTTAAAACATTCACATAATATGAATTCCTATGGTAGAATTGGCATGGTGATGGTTGGTGTTAAAACATTCACATAATATGAATTCCTATGGTAGAATTGGCATGGTGATGGTTGGTGTTAAAACATTCACATAATATGAATTCCTATGGTAGAATTGGCATGGTGATGGTTGGTGTTAAAACATTCACATAATATGAATTCCTATGGTAGAATTGGCATGGTGATGGTTGGTGTTAAAACATTCACATAATATGAATTCCTATGGTAGAATTGGCATGGTGATGGTTGGTGTTAAAACATTCACATAATATGAATTCCTATGGTAGAATTGGCATGGTGATGGTTGGTGTTAAAACATTCACATAATATGAATTCCTATGGTAGAATTGGCATGGTGATGGTTGGTGTTAAAACATTCACATAATATGAATTCCTATGGTAGAATTGGCATGGTGATGGTTGGTGTTAAAACATTCACATAATATGAATTCCTATGGTAGAATTGGCATGGTGATGGTTGGTGTTAAAACATTCACATAATATGAATTCCTATGGTAGAATTGGCATGGTGATGGTTGGTGTTAAAACATTCACATAATATGAATTCCTATGGTAGAATTGGCATGGTGATGGTTGGTGTTAAAACATTCACATAATATGAATTCATATCGTAGAATTGGCATGGTGATGGTTGGTGTTAAAACATTCACATAATATGAATTCATATCATAGAATTGGCATGGTGATGGTTGGTGTTAAAACATTCACATAATATGAATTCATATCATAGAATTGGCATGGTGATGGTTGGTGTTAAAACATTCACATAATATGAATTCCTATGGTAGAATTGGCATGGTGATGGTTGGTGTTAAAACATTCACATAATATGAATTCCTATGGTAGAATTGGCATGGTGATGCTTGGTGTTAAAACATTCACATAATATGAATTCCTATGGTAGAATTGGCATAGTGATGGTTGGTGTTAAAACATTCACATAATATGAATTCCTATGGTAGAATTGGCATGGTGATGGTTGGTGTTAAAACATTCACATAATATGAATTCCTATGGTAGAATTGGCATGGTGATGGTTGGTGTTAAAACATTCACATAATATGAATTCCTATGGTAGAATTGGCATGGTGATGGTTGGTGTTAAAACATTCACATAATATGAATTCCTATGGTAGAATTGGCATGGTGATGGTTGGTGTTAAAACATTCACATAATATGAATTCCTATGGTAGAATTGGCATGGTGATGGTTGGTGTTAAAACATTCACATAATATGAATTCCTATGGTAGAATTGGCATGGTGATGGTTGGTGTTAAAACATTCACATAATATGAATTCCTATGGTAGAATTGGCATGGTGATGGTTGGTGTTAAAACATTCACATAATATGAATTCCTATGGTAGAATTGGCATGGTGATGGTTGGTGTTAAAACATTCACATAATATGAATTCCTATGGTAGAATTGGCATGGTGATGGTTGGTGTTAAAACATTCACATAATATGAATTCCTATGGTAGAATTGGCATGGTGATGGTTGGTGTTAAAACATTCACATAATATGAATTCCTATGGTAGAATTGGCATGGTGATGGTTGGTGTTAAAACATTCACATAATATGAATTCCTATGGTAGAATTGGCATGGTGATGGTTGGTGTTAAAACATTCACATAATATGAATTCCTATGGTAGAATTGGCATGGTGATGGTTGGTGTTAAAACATTCACATAATATGAATTCCTATGGTAGAATTGGCATGGTGATGGTTGGTGTTAAAACATTCACATAATATGAATTCCTATGGTAGAATTGGCATGGTGATGGTTGGTGTTAAAACATTCACATAATATGAATTCCTATGGTAGAATTGGCATGGTGATGGTTGGTGTTAAAACATTCACATAATATGAATTCCTATGGTAGAATTGGCATGGTGATGGTTGGTGTTAAAACATTCACATAATATGAATTCCTATGGTAGAATTGGCATGGTGATGGTTGGTGTTAAAACATTCACATAATATGAATTCCTATGGTAGAATTGGCATGGTGATGGTTGGTGTTAAAACATTCACATAATATGAATTCCTATGGTAGAATTGGCATGGTGATGGTTGGTGTTAAAACATTCACATAATATGAATTCCTATGGTAGAATTGGCATGGTGATGGTTGGTGTTAAAACATTCACATAATATGAATTCCTATGGTAGAATTGGCATGGTGATGGTTGGTGTTAAAACATTCACATAATATGAATTCCTATGGTAGAATTGGCATGGTGATGGTTGGTGTTAAAACATTCACATAATATGAATTCCTATGGTAGAATTGGCATGGTGATGGTTGGTGTTAAAACATTCACATAATATGAATTCCTATGGTAGAATTGGCATGGTGATGGTTGGTGTTAAAACATTCACATAATATGAATTCCTATGGTAGAATTGGCATGGTGATGGTTGGTGTTAAAACATTCACATAATATGAATTCCTATGGTAGAATTGGCATGGTGATGGTTGGTGTTAAAACATTCACATAATATGAATTCCTATGGTAGAATTGGCATGGTGATGGTTGGTGTTAAAACATTCACATAATATGAATTCCTATGGTAGAATTGGCATGGTGATGGTTGGTGTTAAAACATTCACATAATATGAATTCCTATGGTAGAATTGGCATGGTGATGGTTGGTGTTAAAACATTCACATAATATGAATTCCTATGGTAGAATTGGCATGGTGATGGTTGGTGTTAAAACATTCACATAATATGAATTCCTATGGTAGAATTGGCATGGTGATGGTTGGTGTTAAAACATTCACATAATATGAATTCCTATGGTAGAATTGGCATGGTGATGGTTGGTGTTAAAACATTCACATAATATGAATTCCTATGGTAGAATTGGCATGGTGATGGTTGGTGTTAAAACATTCACATAATATGAATTCCTATGGTAGAATTGGCATGGTGATGGTTGGTGTTAAAACATTCACATAATATGAATTCCTATGGTAGAATTGGCATGGTGATGGTTGGTGTTAAAACATTCACATAATATGAATTCCTATGGTAGAATTGGCATGGTGATGGTTGGTGTTAAAACATTCACATAATATGAATTCCTATGGTAGAATTGGCATGGTGATGGTTGGTGTTAAAACATTCACATAATATGAATTCCTATGGTAGAATTGGCATGGTGATGGTTGGTGTTAAAACATTCACATAATATGAATTCCTATGGTAGAATTGGCATGGTGATGGTTGGTGTTAAAACATTCACATAATATGAATTCCTATGGTAGAATTGGCATGGTGATGGTTGGTGTTAAAACATTCACATAATATGAATTCCTATGGTAGAATTGGCATGGTGATGGTTGGTGTTAAAACATTCACATAATATGAATTCCTATGGTAGAATTGGCATGGTGATGGTTGGTGTTAAAACATTCACATAATATGAATTCCTATGGTAGAATTGGCATGGTGATGGTTGGTGTTAAAACATTCACATAATATGAATTCCTATGGTAGAATTGGCATGGTGATGGTTGGTGTTAAAACATTCACATAATATGAATTCCTATGGTAGAATTGGCATAGTGATGGTTGGTGTTAAAACATTCACATAATATGAATCCATATGGTAGAATTGGCATGGTGATGGTTGGTGTTAAAACATTCACATAATATGAATTCCTATGGTAGAATTTCTATGGTGATGGTTGGTGTTAAAACATTCACATGATATGAATTCTTATTGTAGAATTTGTATGGTGATGGTTGGTGTTAAAACATTCACATAATATGAATTCCTATGGTAGAATTGGCATGGTGATGGTTGGTGTTAAAACATTCATATAATATGAATTCCTATGGTAGAATTGGCATGGTGATGGTTGGTGTTAAAACATTCACATAATATGACTTCCTATGGTAGAATTGGCATGGTGATGGTTGGTGTTAAAGCATTCACATAATATGAATTCCTATGGTAGAATTGGCATGGTGATGGTTGGTGTTAAAACAGTCACATAATATGAATTCGTATGGTAGAATTGGCATGGTGATGGTTGGTGTTAAAAGAGTCACATAATATGAATTCCTATGGTAGAATTGACATGGTGATGGTTGGTGTTAAAACATTCATATACTATGAATTCCTATGGTAGAATTGATGTTTGGTGTTAAAACATTCATATAATATGAATTCCTATGGTAGAATTGGCATGGTGATGGTTGGTGTTAAAACATTCACATAATATGAATTCCTATGGTAGAATTGGCATGGTGATGGTTGGTGTTAAAACATTCACATAATATGAATTCCTATGGTAGAATTGGCATGGTGATGGTTGGTGTTAAAACATTCACATAATATGAATTCCTATGGTAGAATTGGCATGGTGATGGTTGGTGTTAAAACATTCACATAATATGAATTCCTATGGTAGAATTGGCATGGTGATGGTTGGTGTTAAAACATTCATATAATGTGAATTCCTATGGTAGAATTGGCATGGTGATTGTTGGTGTTAAAACATTCACATAATATGACTTCCTATGGTAGAATTGGCATGGTGATGGTTGGTGTTAAAGCATTCACATAATATGAATTCCTATGGTAGAATTGGCATGGTGATGGTTGGTGTTAAAACAGTCACATAATATGAATTCGTATGGTAGAATTGGCATGGTGATGGTTGGTGTTAAAAGAGTCACATAATATGAATTCCTATGGTAGAATTGACATGGTGATGGTTTGTGTTAAAACATTCATATACTATGAATTCCTATGGTAGAATTGATGGTTGGTGTTAAAACATTCATATAATATGAATTCCTATGGTAGAATTGGCATGGTGATGGTTGGTGTTAAAACATTCACATAATATGAATTCCTATGGTAGGATTGGCATGGTGATGGTTGGTGTTAAAACATTCACATAATATGAATTCCTATGGTAGAATTGGCATGGTGATGGTTGGTGTTAAAACATTCACATAATATGAATTCCTATGGTAGAATTGGCATGGTGATGGTTGGTGTTAAAACATTCACATAATATGAATTCCTATGGTAGAATTGGCATGGTGATGGTTGGTGTTAAAACATTCACATAATATGAATTCCTATGGTAGAATTGGCATGGTGATGGTTGGTGTTAAAACATTCACATAATATGAATTCCTATGTTAGAATTGACATGGTGATAGTTGGTGTTAAAACAGTCACATAATATGAATTCATATGGTAGAATTGGCATGGTGATGGTTGGTGTTAAAACATTCACATAATATGAATTCATATGGTAGAATTGGCATGGTGATGGTTGGTGTTAAAACATTCACATAATATGAATTCCTATGGTAGAATTGGCATGGTGATGGTTGGTGTTAAAACATTCACATAATATGAATTCCTATGGTAGAATTGGCATGGTGATGGTTGGTGTTAAAACATTCACATAATATGAATTCCTATGGTAGAATTGGCATGGTGATGGTTGGTGTTAAAACATTCACATAATATGAATTCCTATGGTAGAATTGGCATGGTGATGGTTGGTGTTAAAACATTCACATAATATGAATTCTTATGGTAGAATTGGCATGGTGATGGTTGGTGTTAAAACATTCACATAATATGAATTCCTATGGTAGAATTGGCATGGTGATGGTTGGTGTTAAATCATTCACATAATATGAATTCCTATGGTAGAATTGGCATGGTGATGGTTGGTGTTAAAACATTCACATAATATGAATTCCTATGGTAGAATTGGCATGGTGATGGTTGGTGTTAAAACATTCATATAATATGAATTCCTATGGTAGAATTGGCATGGTGATGGTTGGTGTTAAAGCATTCACATAATATTACTTCCTATGGTAGAATTGGCATGGTGATGGTTGGTGTTAAAGCATTCACATAATATGAATTCCTATGGTAGAATTGGCATGGTGATGGTTGGTGTTAAAACATTCACATAATATGAATTCATATGGTAGAATTGGCATGGTGATGGTTGGTGTTAAAACATTCACATAATATGAATTCATATGGTAGAATTGGCATGGTGGAATCACCCTTTATCTCAATTTTCATTCATCCATAACCTGACTTCCCACACCCTAAGTTATACTGACCTAATTTACATCCTCACCTCTACAAATTTTCCTTTATCACTTCTTGGAACATATACGCAATATCTTTCTGCCTTTTTTCTATCTTTGCTTTACTATCTATCTATGCCTTCACTATTGCTATTACTCTACACCCTGCACTATTGTGCTGCTTATACTCTTATAACGTCCTGTAAATACTGCTACATTACTGCTTTTATCACCACATTATCCCTAAATGTATTGTCATATGATTAGCATGTAACTTATAACTGTATAAATATGTACATATCGTATGTTTTACACACTTATTCTTTACTGACTGTTTTTGTTAATACTGTTTGTATCTATTAACTGTATTTGAATCTTATGTGCTGTTATACTAACTGCCATGTGTAGCTTTTCTCCCCAGGCCTCTACTGAAAATGGGTTATTTTGGCCCAGTGGACTTTCCCGGTAAACAACTGTCAATAAATAAATTAAATGTCAAGCTATATAACGCCTCCAAATAACAAGACAGCTATTAATCACTTTCACCATAGTGGAACAGTTATCACAGGTGCTCAACTCCACCTATGTGAAGTCATAAAATCAGCTGTACTATATCTGTCCATAAATTTTAATTGCTAAAATTGATGGGGAAGCCTCAGCCAGTCCATACATACAAAGTATAATTGGGGCGGATGCCTTTTCTGCAGAAAAGTTAAAGAAACAAATGCTTAAAGTCACTTAGTGCTGGTTTCGAACACTTGCCTAACGGTTGATAAAATCAGCACTATAGTGGATCAATGTATGTGTCATGGTGTAAGTGCATTGCCAGATGTAATATCTGTGGTTATGTAAAAGCATTACATCATGTGTACGAATCAAGGAATATGTGTCCCTGTAATTACTTAGAAAGATTCTTGCAGTATGTCATATAACATTACCTGATGTTAGGTATATCCCAACATACCTGTAGCCCTCTACTGCTGTCACTGTGATGGTAGAGCAACAATTATGTCCAATGTAGATATAATCCTATAATGGAACACAGACCTTGCTTAGGGAACAACATGCATTACATCGTCTCATGTCCTCAGTCCTGACAAGGTGTCTCACTACAGTTGTGATGGAATGACAATCTATTCAAATAACAGCATGAGTCTTCAATACAGCCTTTCCAAAGGAAATGTAGAATAAACTCCTATAACAGAAAACATCTACACATGAACATAGCACATATGGGTGACAACATTGTTAACAACATGTACGCTGACTGCAAGCAATGATGTTGGGATTTGAAATATATAGCTAATATCACAGGCTAATGAAGGTTTGCTGAAACACAAATACAGACTTATTTGATGACTGTGACACTGCACACTTCAATATATAACATCACCATTGTGCATTACCTTCATGCTTCCACTAAAAAGTAGTTGCATAGCACAAACATAACAGTACATAACCCTATGTATTGCCTTCATGCTAATGCTACCTCTATACCACTGTCAGAGGATTTAAACCTCTGTATTAATTTAACTCATGCTAATATTCATGCATAAAGAACTCATCCATGCTAATGTTACTTCTATATCATTCTCAGATGACTTAAACCACTGTATTAATTTAATCTTGTACTACTGTTCTCAACCACTAAACATGTAAATATGCTTTACATCCTTCTCCAAGCTGTTGTTTAACTTTTGTTTAGTTTTTGCTATTTTGTATGAAAAATTTGTTTAGTTTGTTTCTGTTTCCACGATGTATTGTACTTCATATTATGGAGCTTGTACTATGTATTATTGGAGCTTTTCTCCCCGGGCCTCCACTGAAAACAGGCTCTTTGAGCCCAGTGGACCTCCCCGGTCATCAAACTGGAAATAAATAAATAAATAAACACATTGTATAGATATACATCATATATGTATTTGCAGCCTGTTTTGCACAGTAAGAGGAAGAAACACACAGTCACAAATGACAGTCATTCCTGTATTCAGAGTCTCTACCTATATACTGGCACAGTCTACAAATAAGTGCATTATATGTATGCACCACAGGAAAAGTCTGATTGAATGTGAGTGACACTGCATCTTTGAAAGGATGAGATAAACTGTGTAATGCAAAGGACATGTGCATGCAAAACTGACTTCTACAGCTATGTACAACTATAAATATAGTGCCAGATTCAATAATACCTACACTAAGTATATGTTACCCGTAGTCAAGAATATTCCTACCACATTTTTTGTCCTTTTTAGTTACTCAGAAAGATTATACTAAGTGTACATTAATCTATACTTTGTGGTAACCTTTTTAACCCCCCCCCTCACTATTTAAATCTGCAAGAAATTCAGTAGGAAAACCATAACTAGGAGGAAGAAGCTGTGGGTTATGCTTATGTTGTCTGTTCAGTCAGAACAGTGTACACTTAGTGTACACTTCATGTAGGCTTTATTGAATCCCAGGGATAGTCAATACTAAGAGGTGTAAGATACTCTGGCATTTATTTGCATTCACACACATAAAGTCTGGAGAATCTCACTACTGTATTTGAAACCCCCATCTATCAACTGACTCAATCTATAACCAGTGTATTACATGCACACACTACAGGAGATGTCTGACTTTAGAGGTGTGAGAGTGCATTACTGAAATGATGATACATCATCAGTGTGTTACCGATACTATGCATTTGTGGACAGACTGAAAAGAGGCTGTGAGACTGATCTTACAATGTAAATGTTTCTCATGAGTGATGAGTCAAATGAGCACACCTGTTGAATTAATCCTTCAGTGATGCAATGAACCCACCATCACAAAGACAAGTTGACTGTTGTGAGAGTAGAACAACCTACCTATTTAGTGATGCAATCTAGAGGACAAAGTACTTAATTCAAGCACCACTGCAGAAGTCTGATTTTCATAGTAGAGTACATTTCCTATAGGATGACACCAGTGTGGTGTTGCAGAGAAGATTATGTTGGGAGAAGGGTTTGACATTGATGTGGACTCACCCTGAAGTATAAAATTATCTCTAGATTACTATTGTATTGTGGGCAGAAGTAGTTAAGGTTATATTTACACAACTCCACACACACACACCCACAAGTTGACTACTGTGAGGATAACCCCCCCCCCACTTATCTAGCTATGCAGTCTAGAGGACACAGTACTAAACACAAACCCTATCACATAAGTCTGACTTTCATAGTGTGAGAATGCACTTTATACAGAATAACATCAGTGTGGTTCATGCAGAGATGATAATGTTGGGAGAAGGGTCTGAAATTGATGTGGACTCACCCATCAGCATAAAATTAACTTCAGGCTGTTAGTGTATTGTGGACAGTAGTAGCTAAGGTCATACTTACACAGTTCCATATACATACATGCATGTATATACACACACACACACACACACACACACACACACACACACACACGCACACATGCACACACGCACACACGCGCACACACGCACACACACACACACACACACACACACACACACACACACACACACACACACACACACACACACACGTTGACTGCTGTGAGATTAGAACCCCCTACCTATCTAGTTATGCAATCTGAAGGACACAGTACTTAACGGAAGCTCCGCAACAGAAATCTGACTTTTTTATTGTGAAAGTGCTCTTTATAGAGGATGACATCAGTGTGATGTTGCAGAAAAGACGATGTTGGGGGAAGGGTTTGACATTGATGTGGACTCACCCTGAAGTATAAAATTATCTCTAGATTACTATTGTATTGTGGGCAGAAGTAGTTAAGGTTATATTTACACAACTCCACACACACACACCCACAAGTTAACTACTGTGTGGATAACCCCCCCCCCCCACTTATCTAGCTATGCAGTCTAGAGGACACAGCACTAAACACAAACCCTATCACATAAGTCTGACTTTCATAGTGTGAGAATGCACTTTATACAGAATAACATCAGTGTGGTTCATGCAGAGATGATAATGTTGGGAGAAGGGTCTGAAATTGATGTGGACTCACCCATCAGCATAAAATTAACTTCAGGCTGTTAGTGTATTGTGGACAGTAGTAGCTAAGGTCATACTTACACAGTTCCATATACATACATGCATGTATATATACACACACACATGCACACACGCGCACACGCGCACACACGCACACACGCACACACGCACACACGCACACACACACACACACACACACGTTGACTGCTGTGAGATTAGAACCCCCTACCTATCTAGTTATGCAATCTGAAGGACACAGTACTTAACGGAAGCTCCGCAACAGAAATCTGACTTTTTTATTGTGAAAGTGCTCTTTATAGAGGATGACATCAGTGTGGTGTTGCAGAAAAGACGATGTTGGGGGAAGGCTTTGAAATTGATTTGGACTCACCCTGCAGTGTAAAATTAACTCCAGGCTACCACTGTATTGTGGACAGCAGTAGTTAAGGTCATATTTACACAACTCCACACACACGCACACACACACACACACACACACACACACACACACACACACACACACACACACACAAGTTGACTCCTGTGAGTTAAGAATACCGTTCCTCTTTAATGATACAATCTGGAGGACACAGTACTCGATGCAAGTGCCACTGCAGAAATCTGACTTTACACTCTGACAGAGGAGTATAAATAGGATTAGCATCTCATTCTTTGTCAGAGATGATACTGTGATGTTGAAGGTTTTGTGCCCATCCATATTTGGGCACTGTGATGTTGAAGGTTTTGTGCCCACCCATATTTGTTGATATGACAGAGTAAAGTCAATGTTATTATCAGTAATACATACATACTGCTGACTTATGAGAGCTATGAGAGCTATGCTGCTGTCATTGGTGTATACTGCAGAACTGAGAGTGACATGTACCTACCTGTCTTGTACACATGAGACACACACACACACACACACACACACACACACACACACACACACACACACACACACACACACACACACACACACACACACACACACACACACACACACACACACACACAGTTATGAAAGACAGGATATACAATGAATCATTTATGAATCACCAGGTTATTATGATGGTATGTAAGCCTTAATAAATGATACTGATATTAGCAATGGTATGTGTTCATGCATAGTCAATGTGAACTTTCAATACCAAGCAAAACTTAATGTTTGAATGCAGGAGGGATAAAAATGAAGACTTCTGTGTGTCAAGGTTCTATATCATTTGTAAATATCAATGCAGTAGTGCAGATCTAACTGTCCAGAATGAAGAAGTCAGTTAACCACACCCACACACCCACACACACACACACACACACACATACACACACACACAGTTCACTGCTTTTCATAGAAGTACAATGCACAATTTCAATGTAATGAAGTAATATCATGCAGTAGCAATACTTATTTTTGTTCCAAATCGCTTTCTGAAATGCAATGGTGTGAAACATATTTGTGCAGACGGTGGCAAAGTGTTAGAATATGTGTGTGCAGAATTTGATGTGTTGAACTTGTACTGTGAAGTACCAGTGTTTAGTGGTTTTCAGTGGTAGCCCCTGGCAACCTTTGCACAAATAAGAATCACAGAGGAAATACTGTGATTCTGATTACAGTCACAACAGATTGGGTTTATCTTCACATGTTGAATACATATGCCCTGCATGTTTTGTTATACCTTTCAATGTTAGCTCCAAAGCTCAAATCAGAAATGAAGTGTTATGCTTGTCTTCCCCATTCATGCAATGGTACTTTGTGAGTGAACAGAGTTCTCTATTGAAGGAAACAGTGAAACACTACATTTGATATGCCTTCTGTAGTGCAAACAGGCTTACAGGTGATGTGCAGCCATCAGCACTCTCGACAGTTAACTGAAAAAATACACCTGTCAACCTAGCTTTTTCTGTGGCACTAGGTATAAACTCTCACAGCTAAATGAAAAAGCATGGTTCGATACAAGTATGCAGATGATTTTACAAAGAGTGTCAGAATGTGATTATTATATTAATTTTTCATTGTGACTTTAAGAATGGCTATGAATGACTATTATAAACACGTTGCATGGCAAAATTGTGTATGTAGTAACTACAGATAATCATTAATATCTTCTACATAAGAGACATGCTTCAAGGAAAATCACAAGTTAACTGGATGTACAATGAGGTGTAAGGCAAACACTCACCGCATTATGCAATACCACCGGAATGCTATTTAGCTTGACATAGTACAGCTGCTCATTGCCAGACCTCACTCAGCTGCTGAGCACAACTGATAAAACAGCAGGGGCCTAGAGAGACACATAGACAACTCATTCACATTAAAGATAGTTATATAAATGGCGTTTCTCCTAATGCCGGATAAGAACAGTTGTCAAGATGAAAAAATTAAGTTTATAGACTTGATCATTATCTCTAGACCCCACCAAAGAAATCCTACTTCACAAATGTCAAAATCATACCTTTGAAGGGACAATGATACCCTATTTGGCCAATGAAAGATGTAGGTTTTATTCTTGAGCAAGGTAATGGCAGACAGAACATGCCATAAAATGACATTTACATCCATCACCATAATGAATAGTCAGAAGTACAAAGGGGTGAGAGAGAATGGGTGAAGATAGCGACGGATACAGAGACACATATGAAAAGGTATTATGGGTCATTAATGTACATCTTTATGGTGTGTCCTCAGTATTAATCAGTCATGCTCTGTATCAGTAAGTAAAGGCTGTGGGGATGAAGTCCCTGTAGGACAGGCAAAGGCTGATCATGCCTCAGGTAGAATAAGGGAGGTTTAATAATTCTTCCTTATGGGCATGGATGTGTTTGCAAATACTTTTTTGCAACAGTATTCAAAATCTGCTCATGAGAGGTTGTTACTGGGTACAACTTAAGCTGCATGTCATTAAAGTATAATATCACAGTAAGAAATAATGTGACATACATCTGGACTTGAACCCTTAATGCTATGGCCAAAAAGCAACCTTCAGACAAGTGATTTATGTCAGCACTCCACAGAGGAAGATGCACTTTGTTACATCCAGTAGTTAAAGAACTGTTAGAGTAACTGTTGAAAAGTATTGCCTTTATTCTGCCTTTAGTCTGTATTCCGAGAGTACAGCATGTTTAAGCACATTTGTGCAAGGATGACCAGACTACTGCAGATGTTGGCAACAACTTTCTAAGATGTGCCATAGCACATGAATAGCCATTCCCCAGCACTTGGCATTGGTGTGCAATGCCAACATACCTGCAAATGCTGAGGCAAATAACTGAAGACTTTCTTATGAGCCGTTTCTGGCTGTGTGCTGCGTGTGATTCTATTTTTGACCAGATTAAATGTGTGAAAAGGGGGTTTATAGGAAACTGGTGAAATGGAGGGGCAAGCAGAGGGGAGAACACATGGGAAAGAACCGATGGATTTGCAGAAAGGCAGAAGCCATCTCTATCCATTTCTTCACAACATAAATGTAAAAGTGTAGCCAGAAGTTTCTGATTTTGGATTGCCACCACACCAAGGATAGGTGACAACAACAGAATAATGTTGCACAGTGAATTATACAAAATCAAGTGTGTCAAGAAGGCACATAGGTAAAGTGGAGAGCTATGTATGGGTCATTGTTTGTGGGACAGGTTCCCATTTTTTTCTTTTTTTCTTTCAAAGACAGAGGAATGTTTTGGAAGGTGCTTAGAAATGTGAGGGTCAAGTAGGAAGGTTAGGTGAGGAAGCAGGTACAAACATACTGGATAAACAAAACAGACAAGGATTGTGATGGACACAAAAAGTTGGGGACAACATGACTGGGGATAGGTAGGGGGCATTGGAAGCTCACCTATGTCATGCCTGACAACAGTTAGAATTCAGTCCTCATCCTCAGAACTGTCATCACTGTTTCCTATCTCAGTTTCCTGTGTCACTGCTCAATGTGGCATTGTCTTGGCAATGTGATGAAGCACCTTTTTGACACAGCCAATTCAGGCACACAGGCCCCTTTCCTTAATATTTTCCACCAGCCCTGTCAGCTCTTGGATGGTGTCAGAACCACTACCTCCACCAATACATCTCCCAGAGGATACCATTACACCAGCTGCTGGGGCAGAGCTGCCTGATGTGGATGGGGCAGGTAGAGCAGGGGTTGTAAAGGCAGTGCTGACAGCTTGGGACCCTGAAGTGCTGCGTGTTGGTGCTGCAACCTGTGGAGGGAAGGCAGGCTGATCCACAATGTTTGGTCTACCTCTCTACACTGCATGTCAGGTTTTATAAGCAGACACATATGACAACAGAACATTTTTAAGCCATATAAAATATTTCCCCACCCCCAAAAAAATGACGACAAAAATTTGACAGAGAAAGGGTGGGGTGAGACAAAAATAGAGAGAATTAGATCTGTGGCATGTCACATGACTATATAATTTCAGAAAATGAACAGGGATGATTATCCAGTCTGTACACGTTTGTCACATCCATGTGTGATGGGAAGGTCTTACTCTGTTGTACCATTAATCAACTTCACTGCTATGATATCAGAAATACCACTATTTATTACAGTATTGCCATATTGAATACAATAACAATAGTTATTAGGCTTACAGTAAGACCTGATGCAAACGTACCCTGTGCCTCTCTGAGGTGAGTTAACCTCTCTTGGTGCACCTCACTGTTTGCAGCAATGTCTTTTGCAGCTGTACAAAACTGGTTACTGTATTCCATTTCATTTAGTACAGATAGGTTAGTATACTTACACAGCTGTGGGATATCAACAGTCCTAAACTCATCCTCCCATCGGCTAAGGAGGTCCTTCTTGTGCCGTTTCAGGTCACTATAGTGGTGATAATTCTCTCCAGTGCATGGGATGCCAGTTGCTCATTGCTCTGGAGACAGCTTTAGCTACTCCCTTCCAAGCCTCAGTCTCATATTGAGACCCAGTGTAGTCCCCATCCAGCAGCCTATGGCTGTAGCGCTTCATAGGGAATGCCACAGATATCCTGGACTCCTCAACACTCCATCTTTGGAGTCTGAATTCAGCGCTATCATCTCCCACACCAGCCATGCCTGCAGAAGTCAAGCAGCAACTCTAAATATGAACTGGCACCAAATTCCAATCTCGTGTTCAACGACTAGTGCGCAAACACACACAAACATGCCAAATGTGTTTGCATGATGGTAAGTGCACAGAGACATTTGTGAGAAAAGTGGAAAGTATTTTATCAAACAGCAATGAAGGTGTGAATTGTGGCAGTAAGATTTGCCATGAGTGATGCTCAACCTATTCACACCTATTCAGATGGTCGATACTGACAGCCTCAGTGGTGTGGCTTATTGTCCTTGGTGTTTTGGAGGTAAAATAGGATTACTTGGCACATAACATTCTAGAATTACAAACTGTAAAAAGTTAGTTGACCAATGTGGGAATCAAACCTAAGAAAGATATAATGTATACGGTTCAACCAAGGAGATTATTTTGTCAGTGCTACAAGAGAACTCCCTTTCAATCATATTTATTACAAACTGCATTCAGTATGAATGGAGATATGCTCCAGACAAACCTGTATGTGTGTGACTTTAAGAAATCCTGTGAAATGCATTCCCTTGAAAGAGGCATTATTACTGTTAGTAAATGTATGTCAGACGGATGGAGCGAGCCGCAGTGGTGCAGCGGTAGCATTGTCGCCTCACAGCAAGAGGTTCTCCCATTTGATTCTTGGCTGGAGCACCTTCTGTGTGGAGTCTGCATGTCCTCCCCATGGTCGAGTGGCGTTCGAAAGACTTGCGTGAATGGGCGTGCCTTCGTTGAAGGTTAGACATCGAGCTGGCACCTCGGCACCGTAAAAATCTACTGCCAATCATTAGCGGACCGGAGTTCCGCTGTGGTGACCACTAACCAGGAAAAGTCAAAAGAAGAACAGCAAATGTATGTCGGATGGATATACTTTCATGAACTGGTTAATAAAGATTGGGGTATACTGTCCTAAACACAGAGTTGGGCTATATGAGGACAGAAGATCTTTTTCTCTTAAGTATACCACCCATCAAGATATGCAAGTGCATTTTTAATTTGTTATCACAATTATCCTGCTTAAACAATTACACACACATTCAACTGTTTCATTATGAAATCATTAATGAGACATGCTAGTTCAAAAATATATTTATCAAAGCATTAATGAAACATTTCCAGCAATAAACATAATTATGACAGCCTTTGTATGTAGTGTTACCTTCCAAAGTGGTAGAAATTGCATTCTGTCACTCTTTTTAAAAATAAGTGTTATCTGATTTTGAACCCTGGATCACCTGTGTGATATTTCAAAAGTCTGTGCAGTATATGCCACAGAGAAAGCTATGTAAACAGATGGATTTTCTCCACTAAGTACTGTCCAGCGTGCTGACAGCTGTGCATCACTGCTAAGCCTGTTTGCACTACAGAAGGCTGCCCAAATAACACTTAAGCAGGCAAGCTTGATTGAGTGACACTCATCAGCAAGCAAGTGCAGAAGGTAACAAACAGATAAAAAGCATATGAAGTCATGATGACAGTGATCCCCACATCTCAAGTAATAACAAGGCAACAAACAGATAAAAAGCATATGAAGTCATGATGACAGTGATCCCCACATCTCAAGTAATAACAAGGCAACAAACAGATAAAAAGCATATGAAGTCATGATGACAGTGATCCCCACATCTCAAGTAATAACAAGGCAACAAACATATAAAAAGCATATGAAGTCATGATGACAGTGATCCCCACATCTCAAGTAATAACAAGGCAACAAACAGATAAAAAGCATATGAAGTCATGATGACAGTGATCCCCACATCTCAAGTAATAACAAGGCAACAAACAGATAAAAAGCATATGAAGTCATGATGACAGTGATCCCCACATCTCAAGTAATAACAAGGCAACAAACAGATAAAGAAGCATATGAAGTCATGATGACAGTGATCCCCACATCTCAAGTAATAACAAGGCAACAAACAGATAAAGAAGCATATAAAGTCATGATGACAGTGATCCCCACATCTCAAGTAATAACAAGGCAACAAACAGATAAAGAAGCATATGAAGTCATGATGACAGTGATCCCCACATCTCAAGTAATAACAAGGCAACAAACAGATAAAAAGCATATGAAGTCATGATGACAGTGATCCCCACATCTCAAGTAATAACAAGGCAACAAACAGATAAAAAGCATATGAAGTCATGATGACAGTGATCCCCACATCTCAAGTAATAACAAGGCAACAAACAGATAAAGAAGCATATGAAGTCATGATGACAGTGATCCCCACATCTCAAGTAATAACAAGGCAACAAACAGATAAAGAAGCATATGAAGTCATGATGACAGTGATCCCCACATCTCAAGTAATAACAAGGCAACAAACAGATAAAGAAGCATATGAAGTCATGATGACAGTGATCCCCACATCTCAAGTAATAACAAGGCAACAAACAGATAAAGAAGCATATGAAGTCATGATGACAGTGATCCCCACATCTCAAGTAATAACAAGGCAACAAACAGATAAAGAAGCATATAAAGTCATGATGACAGTGATCCCCACATCTCAAGTAATAACAAGGCAACAAACAGATAAAGAAGCATATGAAGTCATGATGACAGTGATCCCCACATCTCAAGTAATAACAAGGCAACAAACAGATAAAGAAGCATATAAAGTCATGATGACAGTGATCCCCACATCTCAAGTAATAACAAGGCAACAAACAGATAAAGAAGCATATAAAGTCATGATGACAGTGATCCCCACATCTCAAGTAATAACAAGGCAACAAACAGATAAAGAAGCATATAAAGTCATGATGACAGTGATCCCCACATCTCAAGTAATAACAAGGCAACAAACAGATAAAGAAGCATATGAAGTCATGATGAAAGTGATCCCCACACCTCAAGTAATAACAAGGCAACAAACAGATAAAGAAGCATATGAAGTCATGATGACAGTGATCCCCACATCTCAAGTAATAACAAGGCAACAAACAGATAAAGAAGCATATAAAGTCATGATGACAGTGATCCCCACATCTCAAGTAATAACAAGGCAACAAACAGATAAAAAGCATATAAAGTCACGATGACAGTGATCCCCACATCTCAAGTAATAACAAGGCAACAAACAGATAAAAAGCATATAAAGTCATGATGACAGTGATCCCCACATCTCAAGTAATAACAAGGCAACAAACAGATAAAAAGCATATAAAGTCACGATGACAGTGATCCCCACATCTCAAGTAATAACAAGGCAACAAACAGATAAAAAGCATATAAAGTCATGATGACAGTGATCCCCACATCTCAAGTAATAACAAGGCAACAAACAGATAAAAAGCATATAAAGTCATGATGAAAGTGATCCCCACATCTCAAGTAATAACAAGGCAACAAACAGATAAAGAAGCATATAAAGTCATGATGACAGTGATCCCCACACCTCAAGTAATAACAAGGCAACAAACAGATAAAGAAGCATATGAAGTCATGATGACAGTGATCCCCACACCTCAAGTAATAACAAGGCAACAAACAGATAAAAAGCATATAAAGTCATGATGACAGTGATCCCACATCTCAAGTAATAACAAGGCAACAAACAGATAAAGAAGCATATGAAGTCATGATGACAGTGATCCCCACATCGCAAGTAATAACAAGGCAACAAACAGATAAAAAGCATATAAAGTCATGATGACAGTGATCCCACATCTCAAGTAATAACAAGGCAACAAACAGATAAAGAAGCATATCAAGTCATGATGAAAGTGATCCCCACATCTCAAGTAATAACAAGGCAACAAACAGATAAAGAAGTATATGAAGTCATGATGACAGTGATCCCCACACCTCAAGTAATAACAAGGCAACAAACAGATAAAAAAGCATATAAAGTCATGATGACAGTGATCCCCACACCTCAAGTAATAACAAGGCAACAAACAGATAAAAAAGCATATAAAGTCATGATGACAGTGATCCCCACATCTCAAGTAATAACAAGGCAACAAACAGATAAAGAAGTATATGAAGTCATGATGACAGTGATCCCCACACCTCAAGTAATAACAAGGCAACAAACAGATAAAAAAGCATATAAAGTCATGATGACAGTGATCCCACATCTCAAGTAATAACAAGGCAACAAACAGATAAAGAAGCATATGAAGTCATGATGACAGTGATCCCCACATCTCAAGTAATAACAAGGCAACAAACAGATAAAGAAGCATATAAAGTCATGACGACAGTGATCCCCACACCTCAAGTAATAACAAGGCAACAAACAGATAAAAAGCATATAAAGTCATGATGACAGTGATCCCCACACCTCAAGTAATAACAAGGCAACAAACAGATAAAGAAGCATATGAAGTCATGATGACAGTGATCCCCACACCTCAAGTAATAACAAGGCAACAAACAGATAAAAAAGCATATAAAGTCATGATGACAGTGATCCCCACACCTCAAGTAATAACAAGGCAACAAACAGATAAAAAAGCATATAAAGTCATGATGACAGTGATCCCCACATCTCAAGTAATAACAAGGCAACAAACAGATAAAGAAGTATATGAAGTCATGATGACAGTGATCCCCACACCTCAAGTAATAACAAGGCAACAAACAGATAAAAAAGCATATAAAGTCATGATGGCAGTGATCCCCACACCTCAAGTAATAACAAGGCAACAAACAGATAAAAAAGCATATAAAGTCATGATGACAGTGATCCCCACATCTCAAGTAATAACAAGGCAACAAACAGATAAAGAAGTATATGAAGTCATGATGACAGTGATCCCCACACCTCAAGTAATAACAAGGCAACAAACAGATAAAAAAGCATATAAAGTCATGATGACAGTGATCCCACATCTCAAGTAATAACAAGGCAACAAACAGATAAAGAAGCATATGAAGTCATGATGACAGTGATCCCCACATCTCAAGTAATAACAAGGCAACAAACAGATAAAGAAGCATATAAAGTCATGATGACAGTGATCCCCACACCTCAAGTAATAACAAGGCAACAAACAGATAAAAAGCATATAAAGTCATGATGACAGTGATCCCCACACCTCAAGTAATAACAAGGCAACAAACAGATAAAGAAGCATATGAAGTCATGATGACAGTGATCCCCACATCTCAAGTAATAACAAGGCAACAAACAGATAAAGAAGCATATGAAGTCATGATGACAGTGATCCCCACATCTCAAGTAATAACAAGGCAACAAAGAGATAAAGAAGCATATAAAGTCATGATGACAGTGATCCCCACATCTCAAGTAATAACAAGGCAACAAACAGATAAAAAAGCATATAAAGTCATGATGACAGTGATCCCCACATCTCAAGTAATAACAAGGCAACAAACAGATAAAGAAACATATGAAGTCATGATGAAAGTGATCCCCACATCTCAAGTAATAACAAGGCAACAAACAGATAAAGAAGCATATGAAGTCATGATGAAAGTGATCCCCACATCTCAAGTAATAACAAGGCAACAAACAGATAAAGAAGCATATGAAGTCATGACGACAGTGATCCCCACACCTCAAGTAATAACAAGGCAACAAACAGATAAAGAAGCATATAAAGTCATGATGAAAGTGATCCCCACATCTCAAGTAATAACAAGGCAACAAACAGATAAAGAAGCATATGAAGTCATGATGAAAGTGATCCCCACATCTCAAGTAATAACAAGGCAACAAACAGATAAAGCAGAATATAAAGTCATGATGACAGTGATCCCCAAATCTCAAGTAATAACAAGGTAACAAACAGATAAAGAAACATATAAAGTCATGATGACAGTGATCCCCAAATCTCAAGTAATAACAAGGCAACAAACAGATAAAAAGCATATGAAGTCATGATGACAGTGATCCCCACATCTCAAGTAATAACAAGGCAACAAACAGATAAAGAAGCATATAAAGTTATGATGAAAGTGATCCCCACATCTCAAGTAATAACAAGGCAACAAACAGATAAAGCAGAATATAAAGTCATGATGACAGTGATCCCCACATCTCAAGTAATAACAAGGCAACAAACAGATAAAGAAACATATAAAGTCATGATGACAGTGATCCCCACATCTCAAGTAATAACAAGGCAACAAACAGATAAAGAAACATATGAAGTCATGATGACAGTGATCCCCACATCTCAAGTAATAACAAGGCAACAAACAGATAAAAAGCATATAAAGTCATGATGACAGTGATCCCCACATCTCAAGTAATAACAAGGCAACAAACAGATAAAGAAGCATATGAAGTCATGATGACAGTGATCCCCACATCTCAAGTAATAACAAGGCAACAAACAGATAAAGAAGCATATGAAGTCATGATGACAGTGATCCCCACATCTCAAGTAATAACAAGGCAACAAACAGATAAAGAAGCATATGAAGTCATGATGACAGTGATCCCCACATCTCAAGTAATAACAAGGCAACAAACAGATAAAAAGCATATAAAGTCATGATGACAGTGATCCCCACATCTCAAGTAATAACAAGGCAACAAACAGATAAAAAGCATATAAAGTCACGATGACAGTGATCCCCACATCTCAAGTAATAACAAGGCAACAAACAGATAAAAAGCATATAAAGTCATGATGACAGTGATCCCCACATCTCAAGTAATAACAAGGCAACAAACAGATAAAAAGCATATAAAGTCATGATGACAGTGATCCCCACACCTCAAGTAATAACAAGGCAACAAACAGATAAAGAAGCATATGAAGTCATGATGACAGTGATCCCCACATCTCAAGTAATAACAAGGCAACAAACAGATAAAGAAGCATATAAAGTCATGATGACAGTGATCCCCACATCTCAAGTAATAACAAGGCAACAAACAGATAAAAAGCATATAAAGTCATGATGACAGTGATCCCCACATCTCAAGTAATAACAAGGCAACAAACAGATAAAAAGCATATAAAGTCATGATGACAGTGATCCCCACATCTCAAGTAATAACAAGGCAACAAACAGATAAAAGCATATAAAGTCATGATGACAGTGATCCCCACATCTCAAGTAATAACAAGGCAACAAACAGATAAAGAAGCATATAAAGTCATGATGACAGTGATCCCCACATCTCAAGTAATAACAAGGCAACAAACAGATAAAAGCATATAAAGTCATGATGACAGTGATCCCCACATCTCAAGTAATAACAAGGCAACAAACAGATAAAAAAGCATATAAAGTCATGATGACAGTGATCCCCACACCTCAAGTAATAACAAGGCAACAAACAGATAAAAAGCATATAAAGTCATGATGACAGTGATCCCCACATCTCAAGTAATAACAAGGCAACAAACAGATAAAGAAGCATATGAAGTCATGATGACAGTGATCCCCACATCTCAAGTAATAACAAGGCAACAAACAGATAAAGAAGCATATGAAGTCATGATGACAGTGATCCCCACATCTCAAGTAATAACAAGGCAACAAACAGATAAAGAAGCATATGAAGTCATGATGACAGTGATCCCCACATCTCAAGTAATAACAAGGCAACAAACAGATAAAGAAGCATATAAAGTCATGATGACAGTGATCCCCACATCTCAAGTAATAACAAGGCAACAAACAGATAAAAAGCATATAAAGTCACGATGACAGTGATCCCCACATCTCAAGTAATAACAAGGCAACAAACAGATAAAAAGCATATAAAGTCACGATGACAGTGATCCCCACATCTCAAGTAATAACAAGGCAACAAACAGATAAAAAGCATATAAAGTCATGATGACAGTGATCCCCACATCTCAAGTAATAACAAGGCAACAAACAGATAAAAAGCATATAAAGTCATGATGACAGTGATCCCCACATCTCAAGTAATAACAAGGCAACAAACAGATAAAAGCATATAAAGTCATGATGACAGTGATCCCCACATCTCAAGTAATAACAAGGCAACAAACAGATAAAGAAGCATATGAAGTCATGATGACAGTGATCCCCACATCTCAAGTAATAACAAGGCAACAAACAGATAAAGAAGCATATGAAGTCATGATGACAGTGATCCCCACATCTCAAGTAATAACAAGGCAACAAACAGATAAAGAAGCATATAAAGTCATGATGACAGTGATCCCCACATCTCAAGTAATAACAAGGCAACAAACAGATAAAAAGCATATAAAGTCATGATGAAAGTGATCCCCACATCTCAAGTAATAACAAGGCAACAAACAGATAAAGAAGCATATAAAGTCATGATGAAAGTGATCCCCACATCTCAAGTAATAACAAGGCAACAAACAGATAAAGAAGCATATGAAGTCATGATGACAGTGATCCCCACATCTCAAGTAATAACAAGGCAACAAACAGATAAAGAAGCATATGAAGTCCTGATGACAGTGATCCCCACATCTCAAGTAATAACAAGGCAACAAACAGATAAAGAAGCATATAAAGTCATGATGACAGTGATCCCCACATCTCAAGTAATAACAAGGCAACAAACAGATAAAAAGCATATAAAGTCATGATGAAAGTGATCCCCACATCTCAAGTAATAACAAGGCAACAAACAGATAAAAAGCATATAAAGTCATGATGAAAGTGATCCCCACATCTCAAGTAATAACAAGGCAACAAACAGATAAAAAGCATATAAAGTCATGATGAAAGTGATCCCCACATCTCAAGTAATAACAAGGCAACAAACAGATAAAGAAGCATATGAAGTCATGATGAAAGTGATCCCCACATCTCAAGTAATAACAAGGCAACAAACAGATAAAAAGGCATATAAAGTCATGATGACAGTGATCCCCACATCTCAAGTAATAACAAGGCAACAAACAGATAAAAAAGCATATAAAGTCATGATGAAAGTGATCCCCACATCTCAAGTAATAACAAGGCAACAAACAGATAAAGAAGCATATGAAGTCATGATGAAAGTGATCCCCACATCTCAAGTAATAACAAGGCAACAAACAGATAAAGAAGCATATAAAGTCATGATGACAGTGATCCCACATCTCAAGTAATAACAAGGCAACAAACAGATAAAAAGCATATAAAGTCATGATGACAGTGATCCCCACATCTCAAGTAATAACAAGGCAACAAACAGATAAAGAAGCATATAAAGTCATGATGAAAGTGATCCCCACATCTCAAGTAATAACAAGGCAACAAACAGATAAAGAAGCATATGAAGTCATGATGAAAGTGATCCCCACATCTCAAGTAATAACAAGGCAACAAACAGATAAAGAAGCATATAAAGTCATGATGACAGTGATCCCCACATCTCAAGTAATAACAAGGCAACAAACAGATAAAGAAGCATATGAAGTCATGATGACAGTGATCCCCACATCTCAAGTAATAACAAGGCAACAAACAGATAAAGAAGCATATAAAGTCATGATGACAGTGATCCCCACATCTCAAGTAATAACAAGGCAACAAACAGATAAAAAAGCATATAAAGTCATGATGACAGTGATCCCCACATCTCAAGTAATAACAAGGCAACAAACTGATAAAGAAGCATATAAAGTCATGATGACAGTGATCCCCACATCTCAAGTAATAACAAGGCAACAAACAGATAAAGAAGCATATAAAGTCATGATGACAGTGATGCCCACATCTCAAGTAATAACAAGGCGACAAACAGATAAAAAAGCATATAAAGTCATGATGACAGTGATCCCCACATCTCAAGTAATAACAAGGCAACAAACAGATAAAGAAGCATATGAAGTCATGATGACAGTGATCCCCACATCTCAAGTAATAACAAGGCAACAAACAGATAAAAAAGCATATAAAGTCATGATGACAGTGATCCCCACATCTCAAGTAATAACAAGGCAACAAACAGATAAAGAAGCATATGAAGTCATGATGACAGTGATCCCCACATCTCAAATAATAACAAGGCAACAAACAGATAAAAAGCATATAAAGTCCTGATGACAGTGATCCCCACATCTCAAGTAATAACAAGGCAACAAACAGATAAAAAAGCATATAAAGTCATGATGACAGTGATCCCCACATCTCAAGTAATAACAAGGCAACAAACAGATAAAGAAGCATATAAAGTCATGATGACAGTGATCCCCACATCTCAAGTAATAACAAGGCAACAAACAGATAAAAAGCATATAAAGTCATGATGAAAGTGATCCCCACATCTCAAGTAATAACAAGGCAACAAACAGATAAAGAAGCATATGAAGTCATGATGACAGTGATCCCCACATCTCAAGTAATAACAAGGCAACAAACAGATAAAAAAGCATATAAAGTCATGATGACAGTGATCTTCACATCTCAAGTAATAACAAGGCAACAAACAGATAAAAAAGCATATAAAGTCATGATGACAGTGATCCCCACATCTCAAGTAATAACAAGGCAACAAACAGATAAAAAGCATATAAAGTCATGATGACAGTGATCCCCACATCTCAAGTAATAACAAGGCAACAAACAGATAAAGAAGCATATAAAGTCATGATGACAGTGATCCCCACATCTCAAGTAATAACAAGGCAACAAACAGATAAAGAAGCATATAAAGTCATGATGACAGTGATCCCCACATCTCAAGTAATAACAAGGCAACAAACAGATAAAAAGCATATAAAGTCATGATGAAAGTGATCCCCACATCTCAAGTAATAACAAGGCAATAAACAGATAAAAAAGCATATAAAGTCATGATGACAGTGATCCCACATCTCAAGTAATAACAAGGCAACAAACAGATAAAAAGCATATAAAGTCATGATGACAGTGATCCCCACATCTCAAGTAATAACAAGGCAACAAACAGATAAAAAAGCATATAAAGTCATGATGACAGTGATCCCACATCTCAAGTAATAACAAGGCAACAAACAGATAAAAAGCATATAAAGTCATGATGACAGTGATCCCCACATCTCAAGTAATAACAAGGCAACAAACAGATAAAAAGCATATAAAGTCATGATGACAGTGATCCCCACATCTCAAGTAATAACAAGGCAACAAACAGATAAAGAAGCATATAAAGTCATGATGACAGTGATCCCCACATCTCAAGTAATAACAAGGCAACAAACAGATAAAGAAGCATATGAAGTCATGATGACAGTGATCCCCACATCTCAAGTAATAACAAAGCAACAAACAGATAAAGAAGCATATGAAGTCATGATGAAAGTGATCCCCACATCTCAAGTAATAACAAGGCAACAAACAGATAAAGAAGCATATGAAGTCATGATGAAAGTGATCCCCACATCTCAAGTAATAACAAGGCAACAAACAGATAAAAAGCATATAAAGTCATGATGAAAGTGATCCCCACATCTCAAGTAATAACAAGGCAACAAACAGATAAAAAGCATATGAAGTCATGATGACAGTGATCCCCACATCTCAAGTAATAACAAGGCAACAAACAGATAAAAAGCATATGAAGTCATGATGACAGTGATCCCCACATCTCAAGTAATAACAAGGCAACAAACAGATAAAGAAGCATATAAAGTCATGATGACAGTGATCCCCACATCTCAAGTAATAACAAGGCAACAAACAGATAAAAAGCATATAAAGTCATGATGAAAGTGATCCCCACATCTCAAGTAATAACAAGGCAATAAACAGATAAAGAAGCATATGAAGTCATGATGACAGTGATCCCCACATCTCAAGTAATAACAAGGCAACAAACAGATAAAAAGCATATAAAGTCATGATGAAAGTGATCCCCACATCTCAAGTAATAACAAGGCAACAAACAGATAAAGAAGCATATAAAGTCATGATGACAGTGATCCCCACATCTCAAGTAATAACAAGGCAACAAACAGATAAAAAGCATATAAAGTCATGATGACAGTGATCCCCACATCTCAAGTAATAACAAGGCAACAAACAGATAAAAGCATATAAAGTCATGATGACAGTGATCCCCACATCTCAAGTAATAACAAGGCAACAAACAGATAAAGAAGCATATAAAGTCATGATGACAGTGATCCCCACATCTCAAGTAATAACAAGGCAACAAACAGATAAAGAAGCATATAAAGTCATGATGACAGTGATCCCCACATCTCAAGTAATAACAAGGCAACAAACAGATAAAAAGCATATAAAGTCATGATGACAGTGATCCCCACATCTCAAGTAATAACAAGGCAACAAACAGATAAAAAGCATATAAAGTCATGATGACAGTGATCCCCACATCTCAAGTAATAACAAGGCAACAAACAGATAAAGAAGCATATAAAGTCATGATGACAGTGATCCCCACATTTCAAGTAATAACAAGGCAACAAACAGATAAAGAAGCATATAAAGTCATGATGACAGTGATCCCCACATCTCAAGTAATAACAAGGCAACAAACAGATAAAGAAGCATATGAAGTCATGATGAAAGTGATCCCCACATCTCAAGTAATAACAAGGCAACAAACAGATAAAGAAGCATATGAAGTCATGATGACAGTGATCCCCACATCTCAAGTAATAACAAGGCAACAAACAGATAAAAAGCATATAAAGTCATGATGACAGTGATCCCCACATCTCAAGTAATAACAAAGCAACAAACAGATAAAGAAGCATATGAAGTCATGATGACAGTGATCCCCACATCTCAAGTAATAACAAGGCAACAAACAGATAAAGAAGCATATGAAGTCATGTTGACAGTGATCCCCACATCTCAAGTAATAATTTCCACAGTCCCTTCACACTGTAATGTATTTCAATATGCAATGGAAAAAAGAATTTTGCAATGTATGTAATTTTAAAATTTCACTGCTGCTATACTGCACATGTGGCAGCTTTTTGTAGTGCTTTCCATGTTAGTCTGCTTACTTCATAGTATTGTGTAATCATTTTCTGTTGCATGACTGCTTCATCATTGTGGGTGACTCATTGGATAGGATGAGTGACACACTAGATTAGGCAGTGCCTGTGATGGTAAGTCTGCTGGGGAAGGGTCAGCAGACTTCTTCATCCTTGGCCTTCTGCACCCCCCCCCACACACACACACACACACACTATGAGAATGATGATGATGACTGTGCCATGGGCTTCGTTCATCTGGGTTTGAATTAGGGTTGCATGTTTGTCTGATACACAGACAGGACAGGTATGAGACTGACAGTATGCAGGTAGTTTTTCTTCATACTCATTTGCTCATATTCTAACGGTGCACACTTACCTTGAAATTACTGCAGTTATGTATCGTATGCTTTGGGGCTGCCTCTGTCTGATGTCATCCATGTACAGACATTACATGGGTGAGTAATGTCCATGGACATTGGATGGCATCACTTTTAATATTTGCATGTGCTTAGGTTGCTATGTGAATTCCTTTGTTGGTGAGGTGTGTGCTGTCATTTGCCTCTTAGTTGTTGGGTGTGTGCACTGTGCTTTTAGTCCTAGGTAGTGAGCGTGTGTGTGTTGTCCTTTGCCTCTCAGCCAGTGCCAGCTACCGCTGTAGCTGGGGGAGGCAGTTCTCCCTCAGACTTCTTGTCTGTATGTGCAGGAGGTGCTGCCCCTGCCTGTTGTCCAGGAATGTGTTGTCCTGGCCCTTGCTGTCCTTGTTGCAGTTGTTTTCTCAAGATGATATTGTGCAACATGGCACAGACTGTGAGAAGTTCTGCATAGGTACCTGGGCCTTACTGCAGGAAATCTCCTGATATTAGACAGCTGTAACATGATTTCAGTGTGCCAAACACAAGCTCTATGATTTTTTTCATGTTGAGTGTAGGCATTGTTGTATCCTTCTTCTGTGAGTGTGTGTGCATTCCTGATGGGTGCCATGAGCCATGGTTCCAGTGCATAACCTGCATTACCCAGAAGATGCACTTGTGGAACATCACTCCTAGGAAACCTTGTGTACAGGCGAGAGGTGTGCCATATGTGTGAGTCATCATTACTGCCTGGGTTGCCTGCACTGGAATGTACCAGTAGCTAATATCTTTAATGCTTCGCATACCTTAGTTTCCACTGGTATAGGTTCTCTTTGCTTTCTCCTAAGTCCGAGGTAGGGGCAGCAGAGGCTGTAGAGCTCCTGTAGTGTTTCCCTATCAACCCTGTATCACTCTACTATTTCAATATCATGTAGACCATGATATGTTAAACAAGGTCTGAACACCCTTCTTCTCCTTTGATGAGGTCTGTCAGCAGCATAGATTCGAGCCTGTGGCACATACACATATGAGAGAGCAGCAGCACCTAACATTGCTGTTTTTCTAAGTGTGATGGTGGCTTTATGCCAGTAGGTTTTGTTGTTCATGGCAAAGGGCTACAACATCTCTACATGGTTACTTTATAACTTCCTGAATGGCTCTACCATCTTGGGTTGGCTCATTAACATGCAATTTAGCTGATTATGCTTTCATTAGCATGCTCTACTGTTTCCTTTTGTTTGGCAACTCTACACATTTAATGAATACAAAATGGCCTGCTATTGCGATGCACACATGATAGTAGTGTGTAGATTAGGCATTCATGAATCTTGCCCATTGTCTATGTGCCAGATAACCTTTGATAACATGGGAATGTAATTTTTTCTTCACTCTGTAGAGTTCCCTATAGCAACACAAGCCTTCTCTTTTAATTTTGAAATCATCATCATCATCATTAACCTCCCTTTTTCCTCATTGTGTACATGGGGTCAGGGTGTTGTGTTAACTGTCTCCAGCTCTCTCAATTCAATGCCACACTCCTGCCCTTTTTGACACTCATGCCTGACTGTCACAGATCTTCTCTCACACAATTCATCCACCTCTTTACTGGACAACCTAATTTTCTCTTGCTTTCTTCCTGTCTGTACCAAATCTTCTTCACCAGATCATTTTCTGCTTTTCTGCACATGTGCCTGAACCACCATAATCTATTCTCTTTGATCTGCAATTGGAGCTACTTTGGCTTCTGCTCTGATGTCCTCATTTCTTCTTCTGTCCCACAGTGTGCACCCAACCACTTGTCTCAAGCACTTCATTTACATCACTCCTTGCTTCCTCATCTCTCCGCCTTTACCACCCAGGTAGTACTGGTCACACCACTGTTTTGTACACCTTACTTTTCAGCTTCTTTAGCCTTTTGCTGTCATACACTACACCTGACACTCTTTGTCAGTGTGAGATATTAGCATATCCCTATCCCCAAAGACTGAAGTCAGTAGCCTCCCATCAGGCATTCCACTGCAGAACAATCAGTCACACTTTCCCACTTGTGAGCCCTGATGATTACTTGGGGAACTTTACCCTTTTGTAGGCTGCAACATCACTTTTCAACAATCACAGTATTGTGCTTACCTTCAACAAGTCGTTCACAACAAAATCTTTGGCAGATAAACAATGACTTTAGCTGTTCCTCAGAGACTAAAGCTGCAATAATTGAATCACTTTCATTGGTGAGACTGCTGCCCTTCTGCAAGATGTTTGTCTCATGCAAAAGCAGGCATTACTTATAAGTAGAAAGAAAGAGAGAGAGAGAGAAATGAGCTGGACCTAAACAACTGAACTCAATACCTAGGGATCACAGAAACAGGCCAATGGATTGGCTAACCATGACATGTTACTATGTGTTTGGTGAGAAGGAAAAATTACATGTTAAGACATAGCTCTCAACCTTCCATCTCTAAAATGAGGAACACTAGCTCTCATAATGTGGAACAAATGGGCAATTAATCAGTTAATATTATTCATTTCTATTTACCATGGATTTCACTTAAAACAATTCCTAACACTGAATGTGTGACAGAGTCTTTCAATGTGGAACATTGAGGAACTTTGAGGAACACAAACTTTTTAAGACCCTAAATGAGGTACGTTCCTCATAATGAGGTACACTTGAGAGGTATGTGTTAAGATAAAGCTTGATGTCACACTTCCAGCTTCATATTCCCAATCATTTGAAAGGGAAAACGTAGGGCAATTAAATTGTTAGTGCAATGAATGCACTACTGAAATTGATTTGACTTTTTATTTATCCTTTGTTGATGGGGTTAGTCCCACTAGGCTAGCTGCCTGTTTTCAGGGAGACCTGAGGTAGTATTTATGTTGCTATGGTAAATTTGGCCACGGCATTCGGAATTTCCTTGCTCTTTTCAGTAGGTGCTGTGGGATCCTTTACATCCACCTGAGATACCAGCAACTCAAGCAGATGGGGCTTTGGTTTAACGTGTCACAACAAGGATGGCGTACTCTGCAGTGCCCCACTCCCTAATGCTGCACTGCAGCATCAGTAATTCAATCACCTGGGGCGGGAATAGAACCCACAGCATTCTGGCCTACCAGCACCAAAGGTGAGTGTGCTACCTGTTGCACAACAGGCACTGTTTATAAGTAATTATACCCAAAGTGTCCAAACGTTTGAACATTTTTCTTTTCTTTCTTTTTCATTATTAAAACTGGGCACTCAACTCAGACCTGGATTAAGTTGGTTACTGGAGAATGAGAATGACTTGACTACAGATTTTAAAACTGAATCCCTGCAAAGTTCAGAATTAAAAGGATGTGCAAAACACAGATCTGTCATCACCTGTTGTTGTAACCATTGCATGTAGTGATAACTTCTCACTTATATTTAAGGCATTAAGAAATTCAACAGCTGGTTTTCTAGGGGAAGTTGAGTCAAGTTTTAATTAAAAAAAATAAAATTCTGAAAAGTGGTGACTGAGGTATTAAGAGAGAGTGGATAGAGGGTTGCTGCATGCAAATTCATGAGCACCAGTCATAAAACAGAAAGGAATAAAAGTGAATGTCAGTCTGATCACGACAGAGGTGAGGGGAAGATATTGGAATAACAGAATGGCCTGGGTTAATGAGAGAAATAATACACCTCCAGACCTTTTTTGGATTATTTTGTGCTGGATATGTTGGATTAAGCAATATTCCTACATGCTGTTTTTTTAATAACGTATTCTGTTCTGTTTCTAAGTTCATATTATTACATTAGATTTTTGTCTGCTTTTCATTTGTTATATAATGTCCAGAGGAAGTCTTCCCTTGTCATCAGGGCTTTGAGACATGGAGCTATCCACAGGTGATTCACTTCATGAATGTGACATTTATAAAAGGGCATACTACTATGCACTGTAGGCAGCCATGTTGAAATGTAGTACTTATCTACCTTATCCCAGTCCAACCTATATAATAAATACCCGATGATGTCCTAAAAAACAGGAGCAGAGAGTTTACAATGAATTAACTCAAGTTTCTTAAATAAAGGCCATGCATGTTCAGGTTAGGATACTATAGTGCAACACCAAGTATTGGGTGATCAGTGATAGTGCTGATATGACACCAGTAGTGAATACAGGAATCATTGGAAATATCGGCACCTGCTAGAGCGAGTCCCAAAATATGAAGACTGAATGGCTACAGAACAGACTTACAGATATGAAGTCTGAGATGCCGTTTCTCACAATATTCTCTTTTCTTCGAGGTATGGTGATCTTGGAGTTGGTATATATAAGTTCTGGGGTGTGGGGATGTGGGGGTATAGGGGGCATTTTAACATCTCCCTTCACAGATTGTAACTTATTATTTATATTTTCAAATTTATATTAATATTTTCATAACTGAGAGCCCTACATGTTATCGATGGGTGAAATGCCATGTTAGGAGACAGAAAAATTCATTGTCAGTGTTCATTTATATCACATTATACCTGAAATATTGTAAGTCGTTTGTTGGTAATTATTAAAATAAACAATATTCCCATATGTACTTAATACTTAAAAAAGTGACTTACAAATTGTATGACATCAGGTGAAACCTTAAATGCTGAAGAAAACTGTCTTTGATATTTGCACTGTAAGTTGCACATCTTGAGAGAGGGATTCAGTGTTATTTATATTGCTAATTATAAAATTTAGCATATGTTTTCATATTTCCGTAAATATCTCAAACTGAGCATACACTCAATAATTTCTTGTTGTCATGTGAACACTTATGTCTGGTTAATAAAAATGTTCTAATATCCTAATAATATATGTCTAGGTTGTATAGTTTCCAAAATATGACAATTTGTTAATGAAAGTTTAGAAAAATATAATTTTGGGTTTGTGAGGATTATAATATCTTATAATATTTATGGATATGGGTTGGAGACAGTGGCATTAACAAAAAGGCAGGAGTCAGAGCTGGACATGGCAGAGTTGAAGATGTTAAGATTTGCACTGGGTGTGACGAGGATGGACAGGATTAGGAATAAGTATATTAGAGGGTCAGCCCAGGTTGGAAGGTTTGGAGACAAAACCAGAGAGGCAAGATTACGTTGGTTTGGACATGTGCTGAGGATGGATGCAGAGTATATTGGGAAAAAGATGCTAAGGATGAAGCTGCCAGGTAACAGGAAAAGATGAAGGCCTAAGATAAGGTTTATGGATGTGGTGAGAGAGGACATGCAGGTGGTTGGTGTGACAGAGCAAGATGCAGAGGACAGGAAGAAAT
Source organism: Protopterus annectens (assembly GCF_019279795.1). Taxonomy (NCBI): domain Eukaryota; kingdom Metazoa; phylum Chordata; order Ceratodontiformes; family Protopteridae; genus Protopterus; species Protopterus annectens. The sequence goes on from NC_056743.1 coordinate 14,372,318, forward strand.
GGAAACAGGTGATCTGCTGTGGCGACCCCTAACGGGAGCAGCCAAAAGAAGAAGAAGAAGATTTATAGAATAGACTATGAATACACTGAGTATTATCACTGTAAAGGACTCTTCTTACTGATAACTTTGCTATTTGTACAATTTTAACAGCTTTTGCTTTTCAAAAGATATTTACATTTGTTTATCTTGAGCCTTTTAAGTTTATTTTTCAGAAAATGCTCTGGAGTGCAAGATGTGTGGTGGCTGCTGGAGGTGTGACTTTCTACACAGCGTAGGTGTTAAGGTTCTGATCACAGGTGGGCGATCAGTGTTAGTGTGTTACCTGGTAGTGAATACGCAAACAATAATCCACAACTGGGTATGGATATATCAGGATTTACTCACAGTTGGTGTGGTTTGATCACAAGGGCGAATCTTTATATATCTACATCAAGGAGTGGATTACTGCTGTTATTCAATGACATTATTTAAGAAAGAAATGATTTACCTGTCAGAAGAAAAATTCAGACGAGTCACATCTGCCTCAGGTGATGAAAAACTTCTTTATTAGCAGCTAACCAGATTACACATCATGTTGGCCAAGATGATCTCCTCCTCTGGTCAACTTGTTTACTGACATCAACTTATATACTGCAAGCAAAACAACTTTTTGTTACATTTCTGACCATTGACAGTTGGCTATAGAAAACACCGGTGGTAAACATGTTTATCAAAAATGACCTCAAACCAACAGTTAGTGCAGAATGTTCAAGAAGTACAGAATGTTCAGTTCAACAATGGTAGCTCAAATTTTCCAGGGCACACAGCCTGCCCTAATAAATTAACTCTTACTCGGCCGTGTGTCCTTATCCCAGACTTCACTGAGCTATAACCAAGGATGTTTGGGACTTTATTCTGAAAAGCAGAAAACAGTTATTATTCAGGTTTATAAGCAATGCTGCATTTTGTTCACAGATGAGGCCCATCTTTGATAGGCATATCCCAACAAATAACATGTTCACTTTGCAAGAAGAGGAAAAAGACAAATAACAGTATGTTTTTAAAACTTTTCTCTTAACATTTCCCCCCTAAAAACACTTTTTATTTGTCTTTTTATTTCAGCAATATATGGTAAAAACTAAGTTTTTTTTTGCATACATTACTTCATTGGCAAGACAAACTTTTAAACTTCAAAAACATTTGCAAAAAGTCACATTTCAGTGTATTCACTTTCACCAGTCTGTTACCCAAACTGACATGCAGTACACTTAAATTGAGAAAGAGCTTTTTGCAATAGTATTAGCATATTTAATGTTTCATGATTATTTTTATGGCCAAGTTATGCAGATTGAAACTGACCACTAAACTCTAGTTACTATTTTAAAGAAGCCTATGCATTCTGCTCCAGCAAGATTACAAAGAATGATGCTCAAATTGCAAAAATACAATTTCAAAATGGTCTACACGAAAGACAAATTGCTTTATCTGGCTGATACCTTTTCCAGAGCACCCAGAAATACCACAGAACAGCTTGACACAGAGAATTTTGACTTTGATATGATGTCAGTGCATAATTTTACCACCACTATACTTGAGTTAAGAGAGCATATTCAGACTGATCCAATTTTACAGAAGTTCAATCACTACCTTAATGCTGGATGGCCATGAAAGCAATCTAGTGTACCACCTGAAGTGCAAACCTACTTTCCTTACAGAGATAAATTGTTAATGGAAGATGGCATTATTTTCAAAGGTCCTACAGTTGTTGTTCCTGCTTCCTTACAACCAAAGGATATCCAGATTTTGCACTGTGGTTACCAAGGATCCACATCCACTAAGAGAAGAGAGAGAGAGAGAATTAGTGTTTTGGCCTTCCTTACAAAAAGACTTTGATAAAGTACTTTCATCTTGTTCAGTATGCAATAGTACTAGACCACATTTGCAAAGGGAACCACTTCATCTAAGTCCAGTTCCTGAACTACCTTGGTCAGTCATTGCAACTGATATCTTTGAGTGGTACAATCAACACTACTTGTTATTTGTAGACTCTTATTCAAATTGGTTTGCGATTGATCTACTATTTAACATACCAAAGGGAACATTGTACTCTATTATTGGCCTGATGAGGGAAGAGTACAGGGGGGTTATAACTTCTTTTTTTTCTGGAGGCAATGCCCTTACTTATGAGATGAGCAATATAAAATGCTCTTCTTACCACCATGGAGACATGGTGATTGAAGTTAAGGTTCCTGTCAACCTGTGTGCCCAGATCTATCACCACTGACTGTGTTACTATTAAGGTGATAGTTTGCAGGAACATCACCCTTGCTGAAGGGGATGATAATGCATTTTTTGCATTAAGTTTAAGACCATGACTTTGGCACCAATCATTAGTTTGCGTAAGACCTTCTTGCAGGATGTTGACATCAGTAGGGGTTTCAATGACAGCTCCCAGTTTGCAGTCATCAGCAAACTTTGTCAGCCACAGTCCTTTAGTTTTAGCCTGTAATTCTGAGAAGTATATTCTGAATAGTAGGGGCCCCAGGACCGATCCCTGTGGAACACCACTGGTTATGGGTCTGCTGGGGGAGGTGGAATCCATTATTTTGAGCATTTGAATTCTATCAGGGAGCCAGTTTGCAACCCACCTGACAATGTATGGGTTGATACCCAGCTGGATGAGTTTATCAATGATGCCTGAGTGGGGGATTGTGTCAAAGGCCTTGGCTAAGTTTAGGTAGGCCTTATGCATAGAGTTGCCCTCATCTAGGGCTTTGGTGACTGTTTTGAAGAAGTCCACCAAGTTTAACAGGCATGATCTCCCTAAAGGCAAAAAGGGTGGGGTCGAGCATTTAGACATTTCCTATATTTTTGTTTATAAGGTCCATGATGATTCGCTCCATGGCCTTGTGGATAAAGGTGGTTAGGCTAATAGGCTATAGTTCCTGGGGGCCATGGATGCACCTCCTTTGTGCAAAGGGATGACTGTAGCTGTTTTCCATTCCAATGAGATGAAGCCAGTATTTAGGTTGTGATCGAAAAGCCTGCCCAATGGTGATGCTAATTTATTTTTTAACCCATGTAGAACACAGCCCGGAATGTTGTCTGGTCCCACAGAGGCTGTGTTTTTGGCCTTGGAGAGGGCATTTGAGACCTGCTCTTCAGAGATACTAGGTGGGGGACAGGTGTTAGGGATGCTTTGAGGTATATCTGGCAAGGACAGGGGAGTGACATTTTCAGTGAACCTGTCAGCCAGTAGGTTTGCTATATCCACAGGTTCTGTATATGTACTACCATTAACTATGATTTCAGTACAAATCTGGGGCTTACCTTTGAGGTTATGATGTAAATAAAGAATACCTTGTGGTTATCCTTAGTAAAGGAAGCTAATATGGATTCGTAGTTAGCTTTGGAGGACTTCACTAGTAGTCTTATTTGCTTGTTTAAGTTGAGGAGGGAGTGTTTCTATAGGCCTTCATTACAGGAGGTTTAAGGTATCGCACGGCAAAAACTCGAGCTTGGCTGGGTTTTATATATATATTGGTCTGTCAACAGTTTAAATTTAGGATTTCATTTTAAACCAAATGGCTGCAGTTTTTAAGCAGCTACATGTCTGAATGTGCGCACTTTACAAAATACTACACTTTCGTGCAGGACAATGTAGACTGAAAGTGCGGGCATTAGCATGACCCACAGTTATGACTCTAGAATTGAGGTTGATTCACAGACAAGTTGGATCTGGTCCATCGGACACAGGGGATAGTTTGGGCTTACCCCTTACGCAGGCTACACCCAGGTCTATTCCTGCCGGCGAAGGTATCACTGGCTCATCAAATACGACTAATCCGACACAAAGTGAAATACGCAATAGTGATTTATGGAGAAACAACGGTTATTCCTTTAATGAGGTACGAACATTAAAAGGTACGATAGTTCAAAAAGACTGTAAATCTATGAAAGACATGCTTAAGCTGTTTGAGATGAAGCTTTTCAAACTCAAAAGAACACAGTTAGAGAATAGTTACCTCATTAAGAACATTGAATTAGGCATGGTACCTAAGGGTTTACGCTTATGGAAATATCCGAATGGATGTGAGGCGGATGAAATCATGTTAAAGGAATTACACGAGTTATTTAACAACAGTGGGCTAAAATTAATGGATATTATGGTCAAGTATAACAATATCAAGATAGAAGGATTGCTAACGGAACTGGATGATCTGAATAACAACATTAGCAAAGACCTTCTTTTTGACCAGTATTATATGAACTATATTCACATCATTGAGGATGTGGAATATAGCTGTGACATTATATTTCAGAAGAAAAACACTAAAATACAGAGAGATATCAAAAGATATGAATTAGGACAAATTTATCCTAAATCAAAAGTGGTTGACGGTTGCCAAGGTAACGAAAGTAAAAGGGCGTATGAGAAAAATGGGGAGGAAGCCGACGACATCAGTTCCTGTAGTGAGCGTGACGATCCAGGGGAGACCCGTATGCCCAATGAAAGTCCAACGGATGAAGGCTTGCGACGGTCGGATAGATTGAGAAATCAGGGGCATTCATCGGTAGTTAATGATTATGCGAAAATGGGTGCTCGACCCAAGAAGGATTTTTTATTCAATCCAAGGAATGGTTGGAAAACACGGAAATGATAGAAAGTAGAATCGGTGTTGAAAATAAAATAATGAAGAAAGGCGAAATTGGACTTGTTCAACATGACATGAACTTTGTGCACACTAGTTTATGCACAGAGTCTTTTGTATGTGGGGAAAGGGTGAATGTTGGTAAGTCAACTTCGGCTGAGATGCAATTTCATAATAATTTTGTTCCAACGTTGACATTGTCTCATGGTGATTCCAATTTTGTAACACACGATATATCGACCGTTGACAATTCTTTAATTAATGTTCTGGTTCAACCAGAAGAAATAGTTCGCAAGGGGCACGTTGGAGTCAATGAAATTGTTAATGTAGGACCCAACGAGTCCATTGGTAAATATATTTATGACGAATTTGATGTGGGTATTAATAATTCGGGTCATTCCAACACAAATATTTTACTGGCGCAATTTTTGGGTGAAAATATGGAAGACGATAATATAATGAATATGAGTATATATGAATATGCAAATAATTATAGTATTTTGGATTTAAGTCATAATAACAATGTATGTGGTAATTATGGTATTGAACAAGTCACTTGTCTTGGATTGGATAACGACAATTCTTTTCATGTGGATTTTTCCATTGACTTTGACCCTGAAGTATACTATGATCAAATGCAGGTGGATAATATGGCTGAATACAAAATGGTTAACAATTTTAATAATGGTGATGACAACGTCTTAGAGAATCTAGAACATGTTTTCTTAAGTAATCCCACTATAATAACTAACAATGAAGGTGATTTCAAATTGTTTAACTATTCTAAAGTACCCATGGATAAGCAACAAGTCAATCTTTTTTTGAAAGGTTTCAACTTTGTACCATGTGGTAAAGGGAAGTTGGTTGAATCCATTTTGGATTTAAAGTTGTTTGCCCGCAAATTGAATTTAAAAACATTATTCAATGATGGTTCGGAAAATAGAGATAGGGCTGATAATGATACATTAACCAAGCCTAGTATATTCAATCCCCCAATGAATGACAGGGTAGCCATATTTGAAAAAATAAGTGAAATAGATATAAGAAAGTTTTTTAAAACATATAAAAGACAGATACATTCCAATATGACCAAGGAAGAACAAGATATATTTAAGGGCATATGTGATATAAAAGACATTAGAATTATGAGACCCGATAAGGGTAACAGAGTAGTCATCACTGACAAAAATGACTACATTTCTTACATGACAGGTATGTTATTTGATGATTCCTATATAGAAGTTAGCATTAACGAAATAAACATTGCCCATAAAAAAATAGATCTATCACTTAGTGACATGGTATTTCAAGGGGAAATTTCTGAGAATGAGTATAACTTCTTGATCAACGAACATCCCGTCATAAGTGGGGTATTTGGTATACCCAAAATACACAAAGGGTTGAATAATTTCCAATTTCGACCTATTGTTGACGGAAAAAGGAGCAAGACTTATTTTATCAGCCAATTTTTAGATCACCATTTCAAAAGGGGTATGTCCAAGTTTCCATATATCATGAAAGATTCATGGGATTTCTTGGGGAAAGTTAAGGAATTTGACATGAAAGAAGGTAATCACTTTGTAACAGTGGATGTATGCAATTTGTTCACAACTATACCTCACGACATTGGTCTGATATGGCTGGAAGAACAACTTTACGAAACTAATGTTTACGATCAGGATAGAATCAACACATTAGTCAACTTAATGGACATCGTGTTGCAAAACAATTTTTTGTTTTATGAAGGTAATTATTACCAACAGGTTAATGGTGTGGCAACGGGGGCAGCATGTGCCCCCATGTATGCCAATTTAATTATGAGTTATTGGGAACATAATTACATATTCAAAACAGAATTTTATAAGCACATCAAAATATATACAAGATATCTAGATGATATATTCCTTGTTTGGGATGATGATAAAAGGGCATTGGATTCCTTCCTGGTGTACATTAACAACACTGTAAGATTTATAAAGTTTACTCATGAAGTTAGTCAGGAAGAAATCACATATTTGGACGTTAGGTTATCCTATGATAAAAATCAGGGTGGACTAAGATCAAATATATATAGGAAACCAACATTCTCTAATTCCTATCTTCACTATAAGAGCTGGCACCCTGACCACCAGAAAAAAAACATTGTAAAAGGGCAAATGGTCAGGGCAACCAGAATGGTGAGTAATGATGAGGAATTTGTTGAGGAATTAGTTTACATGTCAAATTTATTTCAAAATAGGGGATATCCTAAACAACTATGTACGAGAATATTTAATGAGATTGTGCATAAAAGACAAATAGGGACATACCAAGCCATATTATGCTCAGGTTTTTCATCTGAAGGATGTAATATCAATAAGCAAATGATTAAACCTATGTTTGATAATATCCCTTTATATATATCTACATTTAACGATTCCTTTGAAATTATTAAACATATTATTGAGAGGAATTGGGAGATTTTGTGTAGAGACAACACTTGGGGACATCTTTTTTAGGGTCATGTTAAATTTGTACATAGAAAGGATTTGTCTTTCAAAAATATTTTTGAAAAGGACATTCAAAACAATGGGGAACCTCCCATAGACCTAATGGTAACTTCAAATGTGGAAGATGTTCTGTGTGCCCTTATATTTATTGCACCGATAGCAATTTAGTAGTGAATTCTTACAATATTAAGATTAGTGGCCATTTTAACTGTTATACATCCAATGTGGTTTATCTTGCATTATTGCAAGGCGTTTTATGTTGGTAAAACTAGCAGACATTTCAGAGATAGAGTGAAGGAACATCTTTTGGATATCCAACATTTAAAAACAACCAACGCTCTTGCTAGACATATACAGGGTAATGTTAAACACAAATTTAAATTTTGTGTAATTCAACACATTGTTATGATTCACAGGGCAGGATTACTCAATATGATTTGGATGTTAAAGAGTTAAGATGGCAGATATTTTTAGATGCATATAATAGACCGGGTTTGAATGAATTTTGTACAATAATGCCCATTTTAAAGATGAACAGGATTAAGGGGAAATAATTTACTAGAGCCAGGTGTATGCTATTAATATTTTACATATACATGTTATGTGATTTTTAGGTCAGTTTGTCATTGTATTTGTGTATTTGTTTAAAGTGAATGAATTTGATTTGCAAAATTGTATAATCAACTATGACTAATTTTGAGTGTGGAAGACTAATCAATTATCATTGAGCACTGGATGTTTTTTAATGAATTTTTTAATATTATACTCATTTATATTTATTTTCATTAAGTATAATTTAATAGTAAATAATGATAGAATACATGATCGATTTTGAGTATTAGTATTATTAATAAAAATATATATATTCATCATTATTATTTCCAGATTCAATAGTTTTAGTATAACACAACATATAGGATTAATATATATATATATATATATTTTTATATTATACAATTATACAATTTATATGCAATGGTATTGATCAAAATTTTGATGATGTGGAAAGCGTGTTTTTCATAGTTGTGTATTTTATACGGTGCGAATGGTTATTACTTTAAAAATTTAAAAATTTAAAAATTAAGTGTTCAAAATTTTAATTAGCATTTTTAATGATTCATTAATTGTTGGCAATTAAATGAAATTGGGTGTAACCTTTTGTATTTAATGGTTCTGGTTCATTCAGAAAAGCATTCTGAAGAAGTTCGTTTAATGAACGAAACCTAGGTAAAGAATTTTGTTTGTGGAATAAAGCATTTGTTTTTGGTTCAACAACTTGTCACCTCATTCGTTTCCTTATCGTGCTGTGGTTGGATTCTGTATCGTTTGCTGGCGGCAATCTCCTTGATTGACTGTGTGTCCCCGCTATCCTTCAACTACAGTGATTCACAGAGAAGGGCAGCATTTTATTTTATTTTACAGTGAGCCTTTGCAGACTACTACACTCTGATAGCATTGCACCACTTCAGTTATGTGACTGACAGTCTTGTATACACTTTGCCTTTCCAACGAATACACTTCTCATGCAAAGCTACCAACAGCAGTTATTTTCTACATTACTACACTCAGCAGGCTTTACTTTGTGAAAAAACTGCATTTTTTGATCTTTAATTATGCCACTTGCTATTTTAGCTCTACTGGTAGCATTTTTTATAACAGAGTATTGCTTAACCTTTGCAGACTACTACACTCTAGTGAAAAAACTGCATTTTTTGATCTTTAATTATGCCACTTGCTATTTTAGCTCTACTGGTAACATGAGTACTGCTTAATCAAGTTTTTCTTTGTTTGCCTAAGGTGCTTGGCTGCAGTTTACAAACCCCCACAGCTTGTTTAACACCTTGCTAAGATTGTAAATGCATCCTAAAGAAGAGTTTTTTTACATGCTAATTAGATTTGCCTCATAGGCTGTTCCTGTAATTCCATTGTATGGCTTGTCTACATATACCTGTTTTTTTACATTTGAATTTATTTCTGAAGAAGTTCTTATGCAATAAAGAATGAAAGCACGCTCAGATATCTGTTCTGGAGTTCATTTCTCTTCATTCAATCGAAACACTTGCTTCAATATATATTTTTATTATTTTAGTTTTTGCTTTTGTATTAGTTTCGAGTACCGCATTAGACATAGAGCAGAAGTGCTGTGTTTTATGTATCTATATCTATCTATCTATATATATATATATATATATATATATATATATATATATATATATATATATATATATATATATATGTCTATACGTATAATTATGTGTATTTATATATATATATATATAGGTTCATAGGTTCATAGGTTTATACTAGGCTATCTGCCCTAAGGCATTTATAAGCCTAGCCCAAATTTTTGTGGCTTACATGAAAAAATATATATATATATGAAAAAATACTGTGCCCATTAGTTTGTTGTGCCTCTGTCCAGCAGTGACACAGAGATGATTCCCGGGGTAAACCTACGATCTCCCATCCACAGGTCTAGATTTCTCTTGAACAGAGTCAGCGAGGTGCTCTGCCTCACATGGACCGGGATTTTATTCCACAGCATAGGGAGTCTCTGAGTGATAAATCTATCCCTCCAGCACGTCCTATTTATATCCGTGCTAAGGTTTAAGTCGCTTGCTCTAGTGGTTTTGGTGGATTTGGATTTTTTGAGGTGGAGCATGTCCATTAATTCCAGGTTGGACATGGCCTTGTATGTCAGGCACATGTCACCTCTGAGCAGACGGTATGCGACTGAATAGAGCTGGAGTTTCTTCAATCTGGCAGCATATGACAGATTTTGGAGTCCCTTTATCCTTTGGTGAGGAACTTTTGGGGTCTCTCCAATTGCTGCAGATGTCGGGTGAGATACATCCCAAATGGGGCATTGTACTCGATCATTGGTCTGATAAGTGAAGAGTACAGGGGAACAATGACCTCACTAGATCTGGATGTGAATCCCTTCATGATCAGGTGGGCAATGTAGAAGGTCTTTCTAACCACTTTAGCAACGTGAGTGTCAAAAGAAAGGCCACTGTCAACCTGGGTCCCCAGGTCCCTGATAACCTCTTCTGTGCTTAGTGGATTGCCACCTATATGGTAGCTTGGGGTTACCTTGTTTTTCCCGAAGGGTATGACTATACATTTTTGGCGCTTAACTTCAGGCCATGGCTCTGGCACCAGCTATCTGTTTCCGTGAGTCCCTTCTGAAGGATATCCGTGTCCGATGCACTTTCCACTATGGCGCCCAGTTTGCAGTCGCCTGCAAACTTTGTCAGCCAAAGTCCTCCCATGTTGGCCTGTACTTCTGAGAAGTAGATGCCAAACAATAGGGGCCAAGGACCGAGCCCTGTGGGACACCACTTGTGACCGGCTTGGAGTCTGACACAGCGCCAGCAACTCTAACCCTGTGGGTTCTGTCCTTAAGCCAGTTTGCAACCCATCTTGTGACATATGGGTTTACATTTAAGCTGGTAAGTTTTTCTACAATACCCGAGTGGGGTATTGTGTCAAAAGCCTTTGCAAGGTCAAGGTAGGCTGTATGGACTGCCTTTCCTCATCAATGGCCTTGGTGACTGTTTCGAAGAAGTCAACCAAGTTCAAAAGGCATGATATTCCCTTGACAAAGCCAAACTGGGTCGGGTCCAATGTCTGCAAGTCCCCTATATCTTTGTTTATGAGCTCCATTATGATCCTCTCCATAGCTTTGCAGACTAGACTTGTTAAGCTTATGGGGCGTAATTACCAGGGTCCGAGAGGCGCCTTTGTGGAGTGGGACCACAGTTGCCGTACGCCACTCCTTGGGCACGTATCCTGTGGTAAGGCTGAGATTAACCAGCTGCCTTATGTGTGGGTTTAATTCCTCATTTAGCTCGTGTAGCACACAGCCGGGGACACCATCCGGTCCCATTGATGCTGTGTTTTTAGCTTTAGAGAGAGCAGCTTTCACCTGCGCATTTGAGATGTCCGGGAGGCTACACTCGGCTGGGATAGTTATCTCTCCTTTAGCGGGGGGGGGTGAAGTTTGCACTGAACCTGTCTGCCAGTATGTTGGCAATGTCTGTGGGTTCAGTGATTTTGTATCATTTTGGACTAATTCTGAGCATATCTGGGAGTTTCCACCCAGGTTCCTAACATAGCTGAAAAAGGCCTTATGATTGTCCTTTGAATCCATGGCAACTTTTCTCTCAAAATTGGCCTTAGTTGATTTTATGAGTGCTCGTATTTTTTTACTAATAATGATCAGGGGTGACTTCCCTTTTATGGATTTTGTTCTATCATGTAATAGCTTTCTCCTCTTATTGTAAAGTTTGTTAATGGCTGGGGTCCACCAGACTGGACGTTTGCCCTTTGTGGAAAGAGTCTTGGTTTTATTTGGGATTGCCTGATCCATGCAGTCCTGGAGGTGTTCATAGAAGGCATTTGTAAGGGCTTCAGAGCTTGGGTTGTGGTTTCCTCTGGCTCAGGGGCCTTGAAGGATACCACACCAGTCTTGAGTAGTGTGAAGTTTGCTTTAGAGAAGTTCTTCACTATGGTCTTTTGTTTGGGGTGGGGCGGATGTGGATTTCCAGTGAGATTAGTTTATGATCAGATCTCAACAATGAGGGATATACTTCCGGTGTGGAGCATTTTGTCCCCATGTTTGTGACAATGAGATCTAGTATATTTTCTCCTCTCGTGGGAACAGTGACTAGCTGTTCCATGGCATTTGAATTTATGAACTCCAGGAACCGTTGGGCTAGAAAGTTAGGGCTTGAGTAATGTTCCCAGTCTATATTTGGGTAGTTGAAGTCACCCAATATGATGGTGTTTGGAGATACATTTATACCCTCCAGTGTCTTCAGGAAGGCTGTATGGGGTTCCTGAGTTTGAGAGGGTGGCCTGTAGCATGCTACAATTTGTAGAGCAGTTTTGCCTATGGTTAGTTGCACCTGGATGGTTTCCAAGCTTGCGTTGCCACCAACCTGGAGGTGTGGGTATCCTTTATGAATATGGATACACCCTCCTTTTGTGGTGTGGTCCGGGTTTTGGGGCCGGAACGCATGATATGAGGTAAAACCTAATAGTGCCGGGTGCTCTCAGGAGCCTTGAACCAGGTTTCAGTTACAGCACAGACATCGATGTTCTCCATACTGAGAAGGGCCTCGAGTGCGTGCATTTTGAGATTTAGACTTCTGGCATTGAGCAGCATTACCCTCAGTTTCTTCCCATTTTTGTTTTCTAGGGTGGTAGGTTTAGAATTTGAGCCTTGCCTAAAAAGGCACTATGGGGTGGCAAGAGCCTTAGCCAATATCCGGAATCCCAGGGGTGACAGGTGCAAGCCGTCCCTTGTGAAGCAGCGTGGCTTGTCAAGCATGTCATCCCAGGCAGACAGACACTGGATCCCCTTTGAATGACACCAGACATTAAGCCAATTGTTAAAGCTGATCATCTTGTCTCTATATTGTGGCATCATTCTTGGTGAAGGAAGGATACTGCTCAGGGTTAGGGTCATACCTGCCTGGGCTACATAATCAGAGAGCTCCTCTATGTCTCTTTTCATGTAGTCCAGGGAGGTATGTTTCAGGTCGTTCACACCAGCATGGACAATGACTGTGTCATATTTGTACTTGCCGTGGAGTGACCCGAGTGCTTGTGTTATGTGGCGGATTCTAGCGCCCGATAGGCAGATTACTGTGACCCTCTCCTTGTTCAGTCTGGTGAGTGGGACGTCAGTGTGTCTGACTATGGAGTCACCTATGACAAGTATGTTTGGTGTTGTATTTGGCCTTAAGGGCTGTGACTGCTTTGCACACTGCTTTTGTGGTTTATGTGTTGCTTGTGGGGTGTCTTGAGGTAGCAGTTGTTTGGGTGTCTGCTTTGGAGGCCTCTGCTGTTTAGGTAAATTTTTACTCAGAGCCTCCGAGTATGTCTTTGTGTGTTTATGTGTTTGATTCAGTGGAGTGGTAGCATTATGTGAGGCTGGTTTTGTGGTGTGTGTAGTTGCCTTCTCCTCCTGTCTGGTCTTGCCAGTCCTGAGTTGAGAGAGCTCAGCCTCCAGTTTGGCTAAATAGCTGCATCTCTCGCAAGTATTTGTGTTATGTGGGAGGAGGAGAGGGTTGTCTGTGTACATGAGGCAGTTATAACATTGCCTCAAGATTCCCAGATTCACCAGCTGGACCGGAGAGGAGATTGACAACTGACCTTTGGACATGCTAGAATAATATTGGGAAATCCTTAATTGAAAACAAGGGCCAGTGGGGAGTGAGGGTGTAGTGCTTTTAATTTTTAGTGCTGACTTATATAATTGCTTTAGTGAGCAAGTGCCAGATAACTTGAGTGCAATGTGTTACAAGTAACTAAATGCAAAAACGACAAACAGTAACTTTCTTTCAAGTGAAACAAGGAAATAAGTACAGTAAGCAATGCAGATATCACTAGTGATCCACAGAAGCGCTGAGAAGTTGCGTATTAGGTGGAATTAGCTTCCAGGGAAATAACAAGCAAACAAACAACAAGCATATAAACAAAGCTAGATTCAGCAGGCCTGGATATATATATATATATAGTATATATATATATGTTGTTCTTGTTGTGTCTTTCGGCTTTTCCCGGTTAGGGGTTGCTACAGTGAAACTCCGGTCCGCTAATGATTGGCAGTAGATTTTTACATACCGACTTGCCAGGTCTGATGCACAACCTTCAATGAAGGTACTCCCATTCACGCATGTCTCCACACAGAAGACGGTCTAGCTATGAATCGAACCGGACAGCATCTTTCTATGAGGCGACAACGCTACAGCAGCACCACCACCGCAGCTCTATATATATTATATATATAGGAGTGCTACAGAATCTTGAAAGCCCAAAATCCTGAGACCAAAATCCTGAAAGTTCAAAATGCTGAAAACTCAAAATACTGAAATGAAAACTTAAAATCCTGAAAACACACAGGTTACCAACACTTACTATATTCCAGCACAGTTTGCTTGTTTATGGAAGTAGTGTTGGAAAACAACATGTTTGTCTTTGATAAGGAATATTTTTACAGCGTGAGGGCGTGGCTATGGGCACCTGTTGTGCCAGTAGCTACACCAACGTGGTCCTAGCCCAATGGGAATTGATGAAGTGTTTAAGTTGGACAACATGAGGTTTTGTTATCACTTTGTAGATGATATTTTTACTGTTTGGGTTGGCACCCCTGCCTTATTAGATGAATTTGTATATTATCTTCATAACAGTACCAAATTCCTTAAGTTTACTTTTAGACACTCTGATATGCAAATGGATTATTTGGCTGTACAAGTTAACAGGTTAGGGGATGGTAAGTTAACTAGTTAACTACTAGTATCTACAGGAAGGAGTGCCATAGGAATGCCCTCCTACATAGAACAAGCATGCATCCCAGGAGAACCTTTACTAATGTTGTGAAGGGGCAGGGCATGCGCGTCTCCAGGATTAATGATACTAATTAAGGCTTTAGGGAGGGGTTAATGGTACTGAATGAGGACTTACAGGTACATGCATATAAGAGGGAGGAGATTTTCCCACTCCTCGAACACTTTAGTGTCTTGAGCGGAGGTAAGCCTTATTTCTCAGGTGATGGGACTGCTATATTGAAGAGTGATGGGGAGGTGCATCCCAGGTGTTTGATCGATATACCTATGTCATTTACAAGGGATGTGAATAAAATTAAGAAGGTGTACCAGATCTCCTTTTATGTTGTACTTCAATAGTTAATTCCATAATTATGGATTCGGGGTACCCCCTACGTAAAAAGATCTGTTTTAAAGTCTCGCATTCTTCAAGGAATGCCTCTTCTTAAGTGACCATTTTTGCCGCTCGCACCAACTGACCCTTAATAACTGATCTTTTTTTATGAAGTGGGTGTGACCTTGTAAAGTACAACATTGAGTTTGTATATTTTTTTATGGTATATTCTTGCAGAGTATTGCCTTCTAATTTTCTCCTTCCTAAGTTCCACATCTAAGTATGCAATCCTTTCTTCCTGGAAGTTACTTGTGAACTTAAAAAAATTAGTAGTACTATTCAAATAACTTGTTATTTGGTTAGCAGCTTCCATGTTTCCTTTAAATATGATAAAAATATCATCAAGGAATCTAGTGTAAAAACATATTAAAGACGAGACTTAGTGTAGCTAAAATGTATTGATGTTCCCAATGGGCCATCACCAAGTTAGCGAAACTCGCTCTACAAGGTGAGCCCATTGCTATGCCTGCTTTTTGAAGGTAGATTTTATTTGATAAAATGATGTCTAACAAATCTTCAATTAGTCTAACATCAGAATTTAATGCCCCATGCCATCTCAATCTGTCTATAACCCATTCAATGCCTGTTTCCTGTGGGATTGAAAAATACAAGTCAATGACGTCTATTGTGATGAAGTTAACATCCTCCCCATACTCCAGTGCATTTGTAGCAGAAAGAAATACCCACAAGTCCTTACAATTCTGTTTTTCCTTTTCCACATACTTCTTAAAAATTGAATCCACCAGTTTTGCACTAGCATATGTGATAGAGGATCTGGCATCTACCAATGCCCTCATTGGGGGGTCACAAATACTCTTATGTATTTTAGGGATACCAAATAAAGAAGGTACTCTCGGGGAAAGGGTTGATAAATAGTTAAATGTATGCACATCCACCATTCCATCAATAAAAATATCATTCAAAAAGATTTGATATGTTTATATGCTGTGTTCAGATCGTTTAAACTCGCTTTGGCATATGTATCACCCTCCACAATGGTTTTCATCCTCTTATTATAATCATCCATATCCATTAGGACCACTCCACCCCCTTATCAGGCTTTAATACCTGAACAGGTAAGGATCTTAAGTCACATAAAGCTTCCACTTCACTTTTTGACATGTTAGCATTCTCAGCATTGTCACTATGGTTAAGTAAAGCCCTAAAATCAAGTTCACACATATGTTCAAACAAAGTTAATAAAGGATGTATCGGGGGGATTATAGTACTTAAAACAATCAAGTTGTTATGCTCCAAAGGATTGTTACAAAACATGACAGCCAAGTTTGACTTTTGTGTGTACAATGTTAAGTCACTTATAGTCCTAGGAAGGTTGAACCGCTTCGTAGCCACAAAGGTTGGTCCTTTAGGGAAAAGTTCAGTCAAGCCTGGATCCACTTCATAACTAGAAAAGCTATAAAAAGTCACCATCATAGTTAACCAATATTTTATATTGTCTGTCATTTTCTGTACAAGCAGATGGATGCTTAATGAAGAGGCATATCTTATGTCCCAATGATGTTTTAATTGCTAATAATGCCAACACTGCTAGTACTCGCTAGGTTTTTGAATTTTGTGTGATCTGCAGTAGCGCAGATGTGTCTGCGTTGCTGGGAACCCTGGTTAGTATCAGGGTTTATGTTTTATCTTACTGAGTTTGTTTTATTTTTGCTGTATAATTTTGGATTATTAGTATATTTTACTTTATATGATTTGTTATATATAGGTGTTTATGTTTATGGAAGCGCTGGCGTGAATTAGGTTTTAGGTATTGCTTTAAGTGTGCTTGTTTTAGATCAATTTAAATTTTACTGCACACTTATGAATTTTGAGCTTACCATACTTTATATGACTGGCTAGCATTATGCATTGGATATAGTATGGTCAGGACATTGTAATAGTTATTATTTGATTTTCATTTATTTATGTCTATATATTTGTTATGGTCATGATCGCTTGTTTTGTTTTATGTTTAATTATACTTTTCTTGTGACAGAGCTTAATTTCTGTTGTTTTAGAAGTGACTATTACTTTAAGGGGGATGGACCTTGTTGAGGAGGTTACTTAGGCTATGTAGAGTGTGATAGTTTGGTTTGTGATGCTGTTTTTACTACACCTGTTTTGAATTGATGGAATATGATGTCTTAAGTGAGTATAAAAAATACTCTTTGTAATGTTTTAATCAGTTATGTTCTGATGAAGCCACTTGATGAGTGGTGAAAGCGCTTACCTACAATTAAAAAGTTTTATGGAATATTTAGCTGTGTTTCGTTCAACCATTTTTTAATTTTTTCGTCTTTGCTTGCATTTATTTGTATGCTTGCTCATTTATCCTCTGGGTACTTTGCTGTGGTTTTTATCTTTTTTGTTTGGGTTGCCCACTGGAGCATGACAGAGAGTATAGGTACTACTGATACTGATCCTAATTTGATCCACTCAGACCTAGTCGAGGTCAGAGGCGTGAAGGGCTGGGAAGCCTGTTAGCCAACCAACATAACTAATCTGCTTCTTCTAGATGGTGGTGATGAGGCTGAAGAAGTGGGGAAGTTGATATTAATGTGGATCAGGCTAAGTTTAGAGCATACTTGAATAACTTGGAAGATGAACTGTATAAACTGAAGTGATTACAACTTCAGAGGTTTCATTTTTGAGGCCTGTATACATTTCCGTGTGGTGCCAAGAGGGCTGAGAGTACTCAAGATGCCTGTGTATGGGACTCATTTCCCTGAACTTCTAGCCAGGTGGCAAAATATTAACCTGGAAACTAGCTTAAGTTATCTTAAGCTTATGAGTAAGTTCTTTATGCCTGAAGAGGAGAGACTTGCAGCGGAGGTTGAGAGGTTGAAAGATGTATTGTATGGTACCTTCCCAGCATCGTTGGTTGATAGAGCAGTTATTAATGTGGCAGAGAGTGTTGCACTCTATGAGAAGAGATTGGCAACACAGAAAAGAAAGAAGCTTGATAGGGACTTGTCTGATTTTAGGCAAGGGCATGTTTTCTCATGGCTGAGAGTGGAAAATAATAGAAATGTAAATTAGCCTAACGCTAAAGATTCTAACTGAGAACCGGAGGGTAATGCTGAAACCTCTAAGGAGAGGCCCAGGGAGGTTGAGACTGTACAAATTAATAATGAGACTGTGATTAAGATATAGAATAAAGAGAAACTAGTGAATAGCAGCTGTTTAGTTACCGTAATGCACTTGTTAACCTTAGACATGACTCAGTATAGCCATCATATTGCATAATAGTAACTCTGGTGGTAATTAGTCAGAGCAGCAGGATTAAATGAAAAAAAGAGGCTTCAATGTATCAGGTATTATGGTTTGCGTCTGAGTTAATGTCTCACAGCTGTAGGATACAAACTGTTACTGAATCTAGTAGTCCTACAGTGGAAGCTGTGGTACCTCCTTCCATACACAGGTTGTGAGTACCAGCTGTTGGCTGGATGGGTCGAATCAGCTAGTATTTTGTATGTTCTTTTTCTAGTGCTTGTAAAGAAAAACTCCTAAATTGAGAAGCTATGGTTGGCAAAGTGGAATTTGCCTTCAAGAATGGTTAGGTTAAGGGATGATTGTGATCTTATATTAAAAGTTACATTTCATTTGGTGAGCACACTTATGAAGAAGTAGAATGTTAAACTGTTCATTCATGCGTGCATTAGATAAGCAAGGAGTAAAGTGCAGCCCTTTATAGGGATCACTTTGGCTTTGCTTAGTACTGTCCAGTGGTGTTTTTTGGAGGGGGTAAGTTTAATAAATATACTGATGTTGCTTGTTGATTTATGGCGCTCTGACAGGCTTTTCTTTGAGGCTGCAACTGGTAGTAAATGTGCATATTCTAGCTGAGCCAGTAGGACTCCTTTACTTATTGCTACCCTGCCTTTTGGGGAGAGAAAATGTGTGTTTTTATTTTTTTGGCCCATAATAGGAAGGAGTGGATTCCTGATTTAATCACTGATGTGGTACTGGAAATTTAGAGATTAGTCTAACTAGAGGTCTAAGTACTTAAATTGAGGGGGGGGGGGTTGTATGTGTTGCAGATGACTGACAATTTCTGGGGGAGTGCAGCAAGTTTTTTCTCCAGATATGAATACCACTGTTTTGGTTTTCTTAGTACTTAGTATTCAGAATAAGTTTATTTGAGAGCCACTGCCAAAGGGTGGAAGGTCATTGTGCAGTTGTTTTACACTAGTAGAGTGTGGGTGTTAGGTGACCATGTTATATGCATATATAGTTATTGGGGTGTGAAGGATGGTAGATTGTTTTTGGAGAGAGAGAAAGAGAATAGAAGAGGTGAGAGGATGGATCCTTCCGAGATACTTTTGTTGGTGAGGGTTACTTCTGTAGAATTTTTACATATTTGGTCTTTAATTTTCTTGCCCGTAAGGAGGACGATGTTAAACCAAAGAAGTGCACTGAAGCTAATGCCCGCTGTGATAAGTGAGTTTAGTAGAAGTTCATGGTCTGCAAGGTCAAAGGCCTTAGTAAGGCTGACGAACACTAGCCCATTTAAAAGACCTTTACTGACACCTTGTCGGATGTCATCGGTCACTATACGTATGGTGGTCGTGGCATTACGTTTTGACCAAAAACCTTGTTGTTGGTGGGATGTTAGGATGCTGCATTTTTATTGTGGTGTGTTAATATGATACATATAATTTACTGAGTTAGGATTTTTCTTCCGGTGATTTCATGCTGTGCCCATTACTTTAATTCATGGGTGAGCTATCAGTGGTCTATTTTTCCTTAGTCTATTGATGATAGGAAAGGATTTGCCTTGTAGACGAATAAGGCTGTTGAAGTTGTTGTGATGGTGGCAAGATTGTTGTCAGAAAGTATCATGTTCCAATTGATTGTGCTTAGGTAGTTTTTAAATAATGTGGTACTATTTTGGAGTCTTGGTTCTAAAAGATATTAGAAAACAAGTTAAAATTAATACCAACCAACCTGTGAAATGTGCCATTTTCATACCTTAGAGTCTCATGCCAATGGAGCAGGCCACACCCACAGGTCACAGAGAGGATTCTGGGGCACTGCGCTTCTCTATCATCTCACCTGTGAATTGAAAGTCATACAAGGTGAGCAGCATTTTGCTACAAGGTTACACAAGACTAATATCAGTGCACACTGACACCTGGTATGTGACAACTCCTTCCTCTTCTACCTAGTGTGCCCTCTTCCACCTTGTCCTTGCTCTACCTATGCATGTTCTTTACCACCTGTCCTTGCTCTACCTTTCTGTGTTCTCTACCACTTTGTCCTTGCTTTACCTATGAGTGCTCTCTATCACCTTGTCCTTGCTCTACCTATGCATGCCCTCTACCACCTCTCCTTGCTCTACCTATGCGTTCTCTCTACCACCTGTCCTTGCTCTACCTATGCATGCCCTCTACCACCTGTCCTTGCTCTACCTTTGTGTGCTCTCTAACACCTTGCCCTTGATATACCTATGCATTCCTTCTAATACCTTGTCCTTGCTCTACCTATGCATGCCCTCTACCACCTCTCCTTGCTCTACCTATGCGTTCTCTCTACCACCTGTCCTTGCTCTACCTATGCATGCCCTCTACCACCTGTCCTTGCTCTACCTTTGTGTGCTCTCTAACACCTTGCCCTTGATATACCTATGCATTCCTTCTAATACCTTGTCCTTGCTCTACCTATGCATGCCCTCTACCACCTCTCCTTGCTCTACCTATGCGTTCTCTCTACCACCTGTCCTTGCTCTACCTATGCATGCCCTCTACCACCTGTCCTTGCTCTACCTTTGTGTGCTCTCTAACACCTTGCCCTTGATATACCTATGCATTCCTTCTAATACCTTGTCCTTGCTCTACACATGCATGCTCTCTATCACCTTGTCCTTGCTCTACCTATGCATTCCCTCTAATACCTTGTCCTTGCTCTACACATGCATGCTCTCTATCACCTTGTCCTTGCTCTACCTATGCATTCCCTCTAATACCTTGTCCTTGCTCTACACATGCATGCTCTCTATCACCTTGTCCTTGCTCTACCTATGCGCTCTCTCTATCACCTTGTTCTTGCTCTACCCTTGCATGTTCTTTACCACCTGTCCTTGCTCTACCTTTGTGTGCTCTCTAACACCTTGTCCTTGATATACCTATGAGTGCTCTCTACCATCTTGTCCATGCTGCTATGTCTGGAAAGCTGTTTTTCTCAGTAGAGGATATGTACTCTTAAAAGGAGCCATGCTTTGTTGGCAGCAGTTTGGGAAAAGGAAAAAAAGAAGGAGGGGGAGACAGAGGAGGCAGGAGGAATGAAAGATGTTGTTGTTGATAGGGCCAGAAAAAAATATAGGGGCAAAAAAGAAGTCCCTTTTGGTGCACTGAAACAGGATTATAATAATGGAATACTATTGAAACTATCAAACTTCAGTGTCTCTTCTAAGCTGTTGTCTGAGTTTCTGAAGGAAAATTGACCAAATTTCTGCTTACAGACCATGTAGACCCAATCCAGGAGCCTGAGTTTGAAAATGCATTTCCTTTGAGGACATGACTTCTGGTAGGCTATGGCATGTTCTGTTGTTGTTTCATGTCCTGGTGCAGAAACATTACTGTCTCAACAGGAAGCTTGTCATTTCAGTCCCCTGCAGTGATCGCCTGAGTTCTTGAAAGGTTCTTTCATCTGTACCTAACTTTGTAGGTGGCAGTTATGGTGAACTCATGTCCATGGATTCTAACCATGTTTCTGTACAGTTCCAGTCAAGCTTTAGTTTGTCATATGATTGCAGTTCTTATTATTTTTATTTTATTTATTCTTTGACTATGTTAGTTCACTAGGCTACTAGCCTCTTTTCAGGGGAGACCAGAGTGGTGTATTTACTACTAGGAAAAATTTAGCCAAAAGGTTGAGAAATTTCCCTTACTCTTTGGAGCTATTAGATGGTGCTGGAGGGCTGCTATAGCAACAAGGAAGAGGCTTAATGGAAGCATCAGCATTCATGCTGAGGGGAGAAAAACGATGGAGAATTTGGAGGTGGAAAGAGAATCTGCAGTAAAATTTGTTCGATAAGGACCTGAGAATGTCGACAAAAGTTTCCTGTTTATATGGAGAAGGAATAAGTGAGTCTACTGAAGTGGTGCAGATAACAAAACTGGTGTCAAGAGGTCTTGCAGATGATATTCTGTTAAAACCAATCGAGCAGGATGATCCGAGTGACAGTTCTGCTGTGTCGCAGGGTGAGATAGCAGACAACTTTCTGAAATGCTGAAGATGGTAATGTGGAAAAGGAAACAGGTAAAGTAGGAGAGCAACAGTGACAGAATGTAAAAGAGGAAAGCAACAACAAATTGAGAAGGTGTCTGGATTAGCATCAGCAAATAATGCAGTAAATGAAATATGCAGCAGTGATGGCAGACAAGAAAGGAGAGCAGCAACAAACTGTAAGTAAAACTGTTTTTAAAAAGAAGAGAAGAATTGTGAGAATAAAAACAAAAAAGTGACACTGTAATAGAACGATATTACATATGAGACAATTTGGTAACTGTTCTGGGTTTTAAAGCATCAAGAAATTTGATCTTTTTATACATATTGGGACAGAGAATTTGTGTGACTTAACATTTGAAACTGGTGGTCTGATGATGAAATTTCTGGAAATGTGTAACAAAAAAGAGGACATTTATCCATGGGACAATGATTTGTTTTCTGGTAGCAACTTAAATGCTAAAAAAATGTTACTTCGCAACTTAGAACTGATGAACTGGAAGATGACAATGTTAAAAATGCATGCAGGGTCTGTGTGAAACTGTTGATAATATTGTGAAAGTTAGAGATGAGGAAAACTTATGGACCGGAGGGTGATGGTTGGAAGTTGTTTTGAAATGTGAAAAAAATAAGGTGAAACTCATCAATCGTTATTTTTGTGGTTGGTCATTGCCAGAAGAAAAATTTCAAACGAGTCGCATCTGCCTCAGGCGATGAATTTTCCTTTATTAGCAGTTAACCAGATTACACAGCATGTTGGCCAAGATGTCTGGTCTGGACTGATCTGATCTCCTCTGATCTGATCAACTTGTTTGCTGACATCAACTTTTATACTGCAAGCAAAACAACTTTTTGTTACATTTCTGACCGTTGACAGTTGGCTATGAAAAACATATAGGAAAAACATGTTTATCACAAATTACCTCAAACCCACAGCTAGTACAGAATGTTCAAGAAGTACAAAATGTTCAATTCAACAACGGTAGCTCAAATTTTCCAGGACACACAGCCTGCCCCAGTAAATTAACTCTTACTCGGCCGCAAGGCCCTTATCCCAGGCTTCACTGAGCTATAACCAGATCTCTTTATTCTGAAATGCAGAAAACAGATATCATTCAGGTTCATAAGCAATGCTGCATTTTGTTCACAGATGAGGCCCATTTTTGATAGGCATATCCCAACAAATAACATGTTCACTTTGCAAGAACGGGGAAAAGACAAATAACAGTATGTTTTTAAAACTTTTTCTCTTAACATTTCCCCCCGAAAACACTTTTATTTGTCTTTTATTTCAGCAATATATATGGTAAAAACTAAATTTTTCTTTGCATACATTACTTCATTGGCAAGACAAATTTTTAAACTTCAAAAACATTTGCAAAGAGTCACATTTCAGTGTATTCACTTTCACCAGTCTGTTGCAATTGCTGGTACATCGTCTTCATAACAGCAGTATCAACCAGTCTTTGTAGAAGACCTCAGACACAGGGTATACAACAACAACCACATACCACCACGATAGCCAAAGCGACTCCAACGGACACCAGGAAACTACTGATGAGATGACTCCAGTTTCCAAACCATGCTTGTAGAAAATCTGTAAAGGGATTATTTACGCCAGAGTTCTCTGCCAATTCTTCGGATAACATCTCCAAACCTTTCAAAGCTCGAGTGATACTTCCATCAGGCGCAGTGTTGTTTGGAATATATGTACAACAGAAAGTCCCAAACATCTTGCAAACTCCTCCTTCTTTGGCCAGGAGCATATCCAACGCAATTCGATTCTGCCATGCCACCTGCGAAGTGGCCTCCAGTTGTTCAGCAATTCCTTTCAATGCATCTTTGGTATAGTTCACAAAATGCTGCTTTTTATAGTAAATGTAGTTGATCCAGTCCACATTCTTATTAGGTTGAAGCCAGACAAAGATGGATGTAAAACCAGCTGCTATTTGGTTTATTGCTTTGTATTCATCAGGTACGCCTCTTGGCACGCCAATGTTATCGATGTAGACACCGTTATCGAAAGATTGCTTCAGTGTCTCGCTCTTTTTCTCCTACTCATCCACTTCGGCTTTATTTCAAGTTCTCTTACGAAATTGCTTGCTGGAACTGGGAAAATGTAGAATGGCAGAATTAACTTTACAAGTGCACAAGTTCCCTTCCAGGGAATCGTAAGCCTTGATCTGAGTTTGTTGTCTCCACATAACCACCATACGTCTGCTAAACTATGAGTTTGGTTCTCCAGAAATGGATTCTCATTGCCATTCACAGTAACATTGCAATAGTTCTGTCCCATATTGCCATAATTTTTCCCTGTGCCATCTCTGGAAATGCACATATATGAACCTGGATAGGAAATCGCTGCAGGCGGTTTCTCAACTTTGCTTATGACCGGAAAACGCTGAGTTTCATCTTTGCATTTATCTTCAGTTTTGTTGAAGAATAATTTCAACAGACACGTTAGGTTACCTTCATCTTGCATCAATGGGACTGTCGCTAATTGCCGTTTACCTTCAGCACAAGAACTACAGTTCTCACGATGTGCTTCTCGGGTACTATATCTAACCCAAGATAACCATTCATTATTGTGTACGAATCCCATCTCGAGTAACAATTGTTCTTCTTTTGTGAAGGCAAAATCTGCTTTATTTGTAGCATTCTTAAGGCTTTGTACTTTAAGTTGGAGGGTCCCCAAAGGATCAGTTCTAGTTGGAAGAGACACTCCGATTACATAAACTCCTGAATCACTTTCTTGTGGTGACACAATGGTTATAGTAACTACTCCGGTACCTTGGAAATGCGCAATTTTTATTCTTTGTTGCCTGCTTTTATCTTTCTCTGGTATCACTGCACCACTTGTTTCCCATCCATTCACATCTGTTGTCCACCAAACACTTGACCAGGACGGACAGTCTCTATTGCACAAGTATTTTGCACGAGTCAAGAAATTATTATTGTTCCATTTAGAACAGTCCAAAATTCCTTCACAAAGTTTCACCTTAAACACAGTAGTAACACCTGTTTGCACTTGCAGCACCACCATTCCTTTTTCTGTTGCAACTGTTCCTTCTCGTATGGACATATTTAGTTTCGCCACCAAAATCATCATCATGTGACAGTTCAAGTACCAGTTAAACATAGCCATCCTCCCTTAGGACTACCTCATGCCGTTGGTTTCTTCACTGGGTTTGAGACGAACTAACCCCTATTGAGCTAATCCCCCTTTGTAGCCAGACTTTGCGCTCAGAGGTCCGGTGGAGTTTGACCGATATCAATGGCAGAAGGAAGAGCCTTGAGTTTTTTACAGTGAGTGATATGAATCCACGAAGGCCTCTCAGCAATTTTTACAGCCGTAGGTGTCGAGATAAGTACTTGGTAAGGGCCTTCCCACCTGGGGGATGACCAATTCTTTCTCTTCACAATTCGGATCCACACCCAGTCTCTGGGTGCCATGCTTAACAAGGTTTCATTTCTGGAATCTGCAAAGGAGTCATTGGTTACAAGAGATTTGACATTTAGTAGCGTCTTCATATAATCCGCTAGATCCTCACCCCCCTCACGTTCCGCTGGCAACAATCCTTGCCACTGCGGGACATAATATGGTCTCCCAAACAAAAGTTCAAATGGTGTAAGTCCTTTGTAGGAAGGTGAGATTTACATGTACAGGAGTGCCAACAGAAGGCACGCAGTCCATGACCTATGTGTTTCTGCCATTAGTTTGCGGAGCTTACTCTTCAAGACACCGTTGTGTCTTTCCACCAGTCCAGCTGATTGGGGATGGTAAGCACAATGATTTTTGAGATCAGTTTGAAACACTTGACCCAATTTCTGAACAATCTGGTTAACAAAATGAGACCCATTATCACTGTAAATGCATCTTGGTAGGCCAAATCGGGGAATTATTTCTGTTGTCAAAAGCTTTGCTACTGTTTGTGCATTCGGTTGCTTCACTGGAAAAGCTTCTACCCATTTAGAAAAAGCATCAATAATGACCAAACAGAACCTTTTTCCCTCTGAAGGTGTCAACTCAATAAAGTCCATACAGAGTGTGTGGAATGGATATGGAGGGGTAGGGAATGCCTGCTGAGACTTTTTAACTCCCCCCTGAGCATGATACTTTGCACATAATAAACAAGATAAACAGAATTGCTTTGCAAAAGTTGAAAACCCTTTACACCAAAACACCTTAGACACTATTTGAATCATCGTCTGTACTCCTACATGGGCAGGTCCATGGCTAACCAATGCCGCATACCTAAAAAGGTTTGAGGGTAATACCATTTTGCCATCTGATGCCCTATACAACCCATCCTGTTGAGTGATACCATATTTCACCCAACGACATTTTTCTTTCTGTGTTGTCAATGTTTGCATTACTTTTAGTGTCTCTAAGTCTACGAGGTGTCCAGGCTCTAAATCATTATCATGTAAAAGCAAATCATTTTCTTGAGCTGCCTTTTTTGCAGCCAGATCAGCAAGGGCATTTCCCCTGGAGACGGGATCTTTTCTGTTAGTATGTGCGGAACATTTACATATCGCTATCTAAAGTGGTAGTTGCACTGCATCTAACAACTGTAAAATTAAATCTCTGTGATTTATTGGTTTACGTGTCGCAGTAACCATTCCCCTATTCTTCCATAGTTGAGCGAAAACATGTACAGTGGAGAAAGCATATTGACTATCTGTATAAACTGTCACTTTTTTACCCTCCCCTAAGGTACATGCTCGAGTCAAAGCCACCAACTCAGCTTCCTGTGCAGAATAAATGTTTGACAATCCTTTTGCCTCCAAAACTTCAGTTTCTGTGGTGACAGCATACCCTACTAGTGTTTTTCCTACAGTGTCTTTCTTTGCTGATCCATCTACAAACAAAACAAGATCAGAATCTATCAATGGAATATCCATTAAATCTGGTCGGGGAAGTAATTTGTCATGAATGCTCTCTAAACAAACGTGTGGAGTATCATCTTCTGGAGTCTGCAAAAGTGTCACCGGATTAAGAGTAGTACATCTTTCTATGGTCATATGAGGCTGTGTCAGCAGCACTGTCATACACGACAAATGTTGACTAGGAGATAAAAAGGTTATCTTATCTTGCAAAAGTATAGTAGCTACTGAATGTGGAACCAGCAATTGTAATGGGTGAAACAAAACTAATGATGCTGAGGCTTGTACTGCCATGGCGGCTGCCACTACAGCTTAAACACAATGCAGCAATGCCCTTGCAACAGGATCTAACCTGGAGGAGTAGAAAGCTATCTGTATCTGTTTATCCCCAAGTACTTGTACCAGAACCGAAGTCATATATCCTCCCTTACAATCAATCATTTGTACAAACGGCTTAGAATAGTTCGGAAAACCCAAAACAGAGGATCCTGCTATCAATTGCTTAATTCTAATAAATGCCTGTATTGCCTTATTTGTCCACTGTATATTATTCTTAGCCGCCATGGGAGTATCATAGATTAGTGCGGTCAATGGCCCTACTTCCTCAGCATAGTTAGGGATCCAACTACTACAAAAATTAGTCACACCTAAAAAGGACATCATCTCCCGCTTAGTCGTAGGCATAGGTGCCTCAAGAATTGCTTGTTTTCTTTTATTTTCCAATTGTCTACCTTCCTGCGAGATTAAATAACCCAAGTACTTTACTTGTGCTTTCCACAATTGTAACTTCTCTTTATTTACCTTATGTCCTTGCTCAGCTAAAAAACTAAGAAGGGCTAGGGTATCCTTTTTACAACTTTCCTGCGTGGGTGAGGCCAACAAAACGTCATCTACATACAACAGAACCTGGCTTCCCTCTGGGGGAACAAACTGAGCTAAATTCGCAGCCATTTCTTGTGCGAATATTGTCGGACTCTCACAATAGCCCTGTGGCAATCTGGTGTAGGTGTATCTTTTACCTTGGAAAGTGAATGCAAACCAAAATCTACTCTCCTTGTGTAGTGGTATGGAGAAAAAAGCATTGCTTATATCTATGACAGAAAAATATCTGTGCTGAGGTAATAAATCATTAAGTAATGCATAGGGATCAGGGACCACCGGTGCTCTTGGGATCACAGCCGAATTAACTGCTTGTAAATCCTGAACCAACCTCCATGACCCATCCGGTTTCTTTACAGGAAACAACGGAGTATTGCAGGGCGAATCTGGGCATTCAACAAGAATTCCTACCTGTTTTAGCTGCTCAATGACTGGCTTAATTCCTTCCTCTGCTTGTTTACTTAGCGGGTATTGGTGCTTATGAGGTCTAAAACCTGACTTTGGAGTTATACAAACTTCACCTGCTGTTTTCATCAGTCCTACATCCCCTTTACCTTTTGACCATAAATCTACAGGTAAGGCACTTAACGCACTATCTTCCTCTTGAGTTAGGAGGATTTGTCATGCCATTTCTGTTTTGTCATCCCTGAGGTGCACACTTGGTTGTGCCCAAGTCACCCAATTTAATCTTTGTACCTGGATCTGTTGATCCGTCAACTGACTTTCGGACATTGTGTCCCAATTTGTTACCTTTTTCGCCAAATCTACCCAGTGTGTCCCCACTGCTTTAGTAACTGAAACATGCGGTTTATAACTTGAGCGATATAAAAAACTCATTTCCTTGGTCAAAGTACAGGTCACTACTGTATTACCTTGTGTATCCCAAAACATATCATTCAAAATTATCTTTGCACATTTGTGCTTAAAGAATTCTTTTTCAAATTCTTTATCCGGACCAGGGGCCTGTCTGTATTACATAGTACAATGTAAGTGCGCTGCGACCTGTGGTGACCCGCTCCTAGATTTATTTAAAGCAAGGTTGATCAAATCTGTATCAACCCTCCCCGGCCCATTTGAAATCAAGTCCTGGCTATACCAGTAAAACAAGTCTTGTACTCCTTGTACCACCAAGCCATCCGCTAAACTTTTCGCCTCAATGCCTTTAAGTGTGGGAATTGCAGCTATTCCAAACAAATGCATCAAATCTCTTCCCAGCAAATTAACTGGACAAACTTTCGATATAATTACCCTACACCTAACAGTTTGGTTTGTTTGCGGATCTGTGAACAATAGAGGATGGGACAGTGGTTCCTTATAGATTTTCCCATTTGCCGCTTTCACAAGGACAAACTCATCTGTTTCGCAGTTCGGGGGTAGAACTGCTGGACCCAAAAGTGTACGTGATGCATCTGAATCATATAAAAACTCCACTTTCTGTCCCTCAACCAAAAACTCTATCATGGGTTTTTGATCCAGATGCATAGCAATACCCAAATGTGCCAGGTTTATGACTTCACAGTCACAATCCCGCCCTTCCTTAATTTCCTGGGTGTCCTGACATTCATCGCAGAGAGTGTCTGCCTCATCATCATCACAATCATTCTCACTTTCTTCTTCTCTACAATAATCACAATAATGAATTTAGCGCCTTCCTTTACTATCATATAGTCATGCGGAGCCCTTGTTCGTAAGCTGTGGGGGATGTTTCCACTCTTCACAGTCGGCAGCAAAGTGCCCACGTCTACTGCATTTAAAACATTCTACACGTTTTAACCTCCCCTCATATTCCTCTGAATGTCCACCCTGTTTATATGACGTGTCCCATTTCGGGCCCCCACGTCTTTGTACGCCACCACGGCACCCTTGCCCCCTTTGGTCCTGTACCAAAAATATACCACCATCATCCCCTACTGCTAACACTTGTACTTTCTTTTTCTTTTTTAAATTGAAATGTCGCTCAGCATGCCGTGCATATTCAAACAAAGGTTGCAGTCTACATGTCCTGTGATCAACCATATGCTTAGTTATAAAACTATTTATCGGAGCCTTCCAACCTTTAAGAAAAGCATTTTTCAATTGCTGTTTGTACGGACTATCAGTAGTCTGATCCTGCGGAATCATCATTCCACAATGGTTATTGAACACTTCTATCAATCTTACAATATAGTGATCTACAGATTCATCATCATTTTGGATGCACTGATTTATTACTGTCCAATCTGCTCTTGGACGCCACTTATCAGAAATTCTCTTCAACAGATCAGTGACTCGCGTGTCTAACACCCCAGAATTATGCTTTAATGTAGTGCCGTCATCTGCCTTACATGTCCAAGTACCACAAACTAAGTGCCAATCTGGACCCAGGATTTGTCGCACTACTTGTTCTACTTCTAAGCCATTTAGATGATAACTTAAACGCATACCAACTATGTCCTCAGAAAACTTTTAAAAATTAACCTTGGGATGAGGAATACCATCCGTAGCTCGTTTTATATCCTCTCTAGCCCAGGGACGATAAACTAAAATAGTTGGCTCTTGTCCAACATCCCCTGCTTGAGGGTTTGCAACTTGTATTAAGGGAAGGGCTTCTGAGTGGTCAGAAAGTTTAATGGCCCAACGTCCTTACCCTGCTGGTCCCGACTTTAACTGCATAGGTTGGTCTACTTATTGCAAAGCAACCGTGGGTACTACGGGAATTTGCGGGTAAATTGGAGGGGTCACAACGTTTCCTTGAGCAGCCAATAACCCACCCTGCTGTACAGATCCCACATCTTCAGACTGATATTGAGGAGGTTCCGCCGGTACAGCAGCAGCAATTTCCCCATACAGTGGGGCAGTTGCCTGCCTTTGTACCGCACAAACTGTATGCTCATCCTCCTTATCTAAAAATAAAGCTACTTTTCCACTTGGCACCAGTGATCCCTTTTGATTTATTTTTTCTTTTTCCTGGCACTGTTTTTCTTTTATAGCTCATTTATTTGCCTCTTCTAACCATTTTTGTGCTTGGGGAAATCCCAATTGTCTTTGTTTTTTAGTTCTAGTTCCTGCATCTCTTTTCAAATCTCTAACCAATTTTGCACAGGCATTCTTATTCAGTGTACCATCAAAATCATATCTCGACTTCCACTTTTTCAAAAATTTAACATTATTTTTGTATAAACCTTTCATATACTTAGCATCAACATTTAAACAGGCATCACTCTCACACTTGCAGCAACTCGAACCCATGTTTCCCCTAGATTTCTTATTTATTTTTCATCCTACCTGAACCAGATGAGACTCCGTTTCCCCTTTTTGTTCAGAAACCATCCCTCAGATAGGGATCAGATAGTGGCCGGCCTCTTTTCAACGACAAATCAGTCGGAGGGCTTTCAGTCGAGGGAATCTTAAGATGAGAAACCCTCACCTGCACAGGTTTTTCGGTCTCTCTGTCGGTCTGATCCGTATCTTCGTAGAGGTTTCCGGTCCAAAGGACCAAAATGTCAGAAGAAAAAATTCAAACGAGTCGCATCTGCCTCAGGCGATGAATTTTCCTTTATTAGCAGTTAACCAGATTACACAGCATGTTGGCCAAGATGTCCGGTCTGGACTGATCTGATCTCCTCTGATCTGATCAACTTGTTTACTGACATCAACTTTTATACTGCAAGCAAAACAACCTTTTGTTACATTTCTGACCGTTGACAGTTGGCTATGAAAAACATATAGGATAAACATGTTTATCACAAATTACCTCAAACCCATAGCTAGTACAGAATGTTCAAGAAGTACAAAATGTTCAATTCAACAACGGTAGCTCAAATTTTCCAGGATACACAGCCTGCCCTAGTAAATTAACTCTTACTCGGCCGCAAGGCCCTTATCCCAGGCTTCACTGAGCTATAACCAAATCTCTTTATTCTGAAATGCAGAAAACAGATATCATTCAGATTCATAAGCAATGCTGCATTTTGTTCACAGATGAGGCCCATGTTTGATAGGCATATCCCAACAAATAACATGTTCACTTTGCAAGAACAGGAAAAAGTCAAATAACAGTATGTTTTTAAAACATTTTCTCTTAACAGTCATCAAGGGACATTAAGAGATGTTGGCCAGTCTAAATCATATTTCTTTTATGAGAACTTTTTTTCATTTAATTAATGATTGTGACAGGGTAGAATGTAACAAGTGGGGGAAGAAAGTATATATGGCAAGAAGATGTGTGTCTGAATGCAGACTGTGTAAAAAAAAAGGGGGGGGGGCACTTTTGGCTGTATTGTCAAAAGCAAACAATAAATAATAAAAAAGAAGGGGAAATGGAAGAAAACATACCTGAGGAAGGACAACAACAGGCTGGGAAAGAGGGTGAACTAAGTCAAGAAGAAACAATAGAAAAAGAAAAGAAATATGGAGGGGAAAGATGAGGAGACAGTGTGCATGCAGGAAGAGAGCACAGGAGAAGGGATTGATACTAATTACTTTCTGAAGTTCTAGCCAGTGAAAAATCTGATTCTGATGATCAAGGATTATTTGTACATAAACAAAGGAATAAATGTTCAATTGGAGAAAAGTAAAAATAAGGAAACAAAAAGTTAAAAACTATTGCCCCTAAATTTAAAAAGAAGGAAAAAACAATAATTTTAGAGTACTTTCAGTAAATGTAAACAGTATTATTAACACTGTAAGAAGGATCGAGATACTGGAATGGTGTTCTAAATGTGACATGGATGTTATTCTGTTAAAGGATGCAAAACCCACACATAAAAACACCAAGACATATACGGAGGCTCTGATTAAAAATCTAAATCTGCCAAGGCAACAGAGACCTTCAAAGTAGACACACAAGCAACCTCTTCCCACCAACACACCCCAAATAACACATAGCCCACAAACTCAGTGTGCCACACAACCACAGCACATAAGGCAAAACAACTTACCCAACACACTAGTGATGGGTGACTCTATAGTCAGGCACACCGATGTCCCACTCACCAGGCTAGACAAAGAGAAGGTTACTGTCTGCTACTTGTCGGGTGACAGAATCTGCTACATAACACATGCACTCAGGTCACTACAAGGCAAGTACAAATATGACTCTGTCAAAGTCCATGTCGGTGTGAATGACCTGAGATATATCTCCCTGGACTACATGAAAAGAGACATGGAAGAGCTCTCCAATCTTGTAGCTCAGGCAGGTATGACCCTAGCCCTGAGTAGCATTCTGCCTTCACCAAAAATGATACCACAGTCCAAGGATCAGATGATCAACTTCAACAATTGGTTAAGCTTCTGGTGCCATTCAAAGGGGATCCAGTATCTGTCTGCCTGGGATGACATGCTTGACAGGCCATGATGCTTCGACAGAGATGGCCTGCACCTGTCACCCCTGGGATTCAGAATATTGGCCAAGGCTCCTGATGCCCCTATAGTGCCTTTTTTAGGCAAGGCTCAAAAAAATAAACCCACCGCCATGAGAACTACAGGAAATAAAAAACTGAGGGCAATGTTACTCAATGCTAGGAGTCTAAACCTCAAAATGCACTCACTCGAGGCACTCCTCAAAATGGAGAACATTGATATCTGTGCAGTGACTGAGACCTGGTTCAAGGCTCCCAAAAGCACCCCAGCACTACCAGGCTATAACTCATACCACACATTTCGGCCACAAAACCCAGACCGAAACACAAAGGGTGGAGGTGTGTCCATATTCATCAAGGAATCCACACCTCCAGGCTAGGTGCAAAATACAATGCCTCTGAAATCATCAAAATGCAATTAACCTAGAGCAAAAATGCATTCCAAATTGTAGCTTGTAATAGACCCCCCACCATGATCCAGGACCCTCACTCCTCGTTCCTGGGGACATTGGAAAAAATGAGGGTCCACCCAAATACCATAATAATGGCCGATTTCAACTACCCCAACATAAACTGGGAAAACTACTCTTGTACTAATCCCCTTGCTCAACAATTCCTGATGTTCATAAACTCTAAAGCCCTGGATCAACTTGTCAGTGCCCCCACCAGGGGCAACAATATTCTGGACCTGGTCATTACCAACATGGGTGACCGGTACTCAGCACCCAAGATCAACTCCTCACTTGTCAGATCTAACCATAAACTAATCACCCTAGATATCCAAATCCCGACCCCACCCACACACAAGGAAACCCATTGTAAAAAACTTTTCCAAAGCAAACTTCACGCTTCTCAAAACTGAGGTGACTAACTTCAAGACGCCCCTGCAGATGGATAACACAGTCAATACAGTCACGACTGTTGAATCCTACACAAATGCGCTCTACAAGCACCTACATGAGTGCATGGATTGTGCTATCCCCAATAAAACCAAGACGCAATCGTCCAAAAATAGGCAGCCGATCTGATGGTCCCCTGCCATTAACAAACTTTACAACAGAAGGAAGAAACTGTTGCAAAAGAGTGCAAAAACCCAGGTATGGAGGAACTCACTGACAAGCCTCAGTAAGAAACTAAGATCACCCATAAAATCCTCCAAAGCTAATTTTGAAAGAAAAATTGCCCTAGGATTCCAAAGACAACCACAAGGCATTCTTTAGCTATGTCAAGAATCTCCATGGCAACACACCCGGATCTGCACTGAGCTACAACAGAATGGCACAAAATATACAGATCCAACTGATATTGCCAACATATTGGCAGATAGGTTCAGTACAAACTTTATTCCCCCCTCACCCCCCAAAAAGCCTATAACTATACAAGATGATTGTAGAGCCCTGGCAATCACAAACACACAGGTAAAAATGGCACTCTCTAAAGCCAAAAACACAGCATCCATGGGATCGGATAACATCCCAGGCTGTGTCTTACATGAACTCCAAAATGAACTAGCTCCCCACCTAAAATCCATGTTCAACCACAGCCTCACCACAGGCTATGTGCCCACAGAATGGCACACAGCAATGGTTATCCCACTCCACAAAGGAGGAACCACCACAGACCCCGGGAACTATAGAACTATTAGACTGACAAGCCTGGTCTGCAAGGCCATGGAACATATCATCATGGAACTCATAAACAAAGATAAAGGTAACCTCCAAACTCTGGATGCTACCCAATTCAGATATGTAACAGGTAGGTTGTGTCTCCTAAACGTGGTAGACTTTTTTGAAACAGTTACTAAGGCCATAGACGAAGGCAAGGTGGTCCACACAGCCGACCTAGACCTCACTAAAGCCTTTGACACTATCCCTCATTCAGGAATCATTGATAAACTCAACAACCTTAATACAAACCCTTACATCATGAGATGGGTGGCCAACTGGCTCACGGACAGAACTCACACAGTAAGAGTTGCTGACTCCAGATCTGACTCCAAACCAGTGACAAGTGGAGTACCTCAGGGTTCAATCTTGGGAACCCTCCTGTTCGGTATATACTTCTCTGAAGTGCAAGTGAACACCAAGGGTTTATGGCTAACCAAGTTCGCAGATGGCTGCAAACTTGGGCCATTATCGTTTCCCCTGCCGATGCAGACATCCTGCAAAAGGGCCTCACTGAGACTGACACCTGGTGTCAAGACCATGGCCTCAAACTAAATGTCAAAAAGTGCATTGTTATTCCCTTTGGTAAAAACATAGTACCTATGAATTACCAAATAGGGGGAAGTTCACTTAACACAGGAAGTGTGATAAGAGACCTTGGGACCCAAGTGGATAGTAACCTCTCCTTTGATAACCACATTGCCACAGTGGTCAGAAAATCTTTCTATGTGGCCTACTTAATCACAAAAGGGTTTGCATCTAGAAATAAGAAAGTCATCGTTACCCTCTACTCATCACTTATCAGACCCCTCATTGAATACAATGCCCTATTCGGGATGTACCTCACAAGACACCTACAACAACTTGAGAGGCCCCAAAAGTACCTTACCAAGAGGATCACTGGCCTCAAACAATTGCCCTATGCTGACCAACTCAAGAAACTCAAACTCTACATGGTTGCATATCGCTTACTCTGAGGAGACCTCTGTCTGACATGCAAAGCTATGTCAAACACGGAATTGTTGGACATGCTCCACTTGAAGAAATTCCATTCTCTCCGAGCTCCATGCTCTAGGGACCTAAACCTCACCACAACAATAAATAGGACATGCTGGAGGGATAGATTCGTGTCTCAGAGACTTCTCATGCTTTGGAACAAAATTCCCATCCACGTCATACAGAGCTTGTCATTAGCACTATTCAAGAAAAACCTTGATAAGGTGATAGGAAATTCACACCTAAAATTATGTCCGGGGCACTGCTCGATAGAGGGGCAGGAAGTTAACAATACATCGGTGGTGAAAGCCAATACACTGTTAGCTAGGCTTGCTTTAGCCCTTAAGATGATAGCCTAGTACCTACCTATAAACCTATGCACCAAAGTAAAGTAAGACTCCAAAGAGAAAAATGTGGGGTAAAAATATAATATGGAACTTAGGAAGTGAATGTTGTTCTGGAGTGGTTGTGTTGTGTAAATACAAAAAAACAAAAATAAAAAATAAAAAGCAGTGGAAATAGCGGCAACGTTGTTAAGGATGGGAAGGTTAGCTGGTGTACATATGAGGTGGAGAGATTATGTTTATAGACTTACAACATTATATGCATGTATAACCAGCAAGAAGGAGAGAATCTATTTCATCAAATATTAGACTATGTGGTGGTTAACATAAAAATTATAATTGCAAAGGAATGCAGACCAAAACACCCACAAGGGCAGACAGCTAAAGGAAAATAAAGCCCCACAAGGTTCAATAACCATCCAACGGATAAGCAACAGGTTACCAACGAAGTAAAATTTATTAGCAAAGACAGACTGGCAATAACAGACTAAGCACACAAACGCTTTCGCCAACAATCCGGCTTCATCAGAGTCATTAATTAAAGCAAACCAATGCTTTTTAAACAGTAACATCCAACACCATTGGTTAAACATGATACCACCCACCAAACCTTAATCACATCTTAATTAAATCTAGTAAATATAAATAACATTGTATTAAAATCCATGCTTAAACACACACAAAAAACTTTTTAAAAAAAAACTTTTAAAAAACAGTTACTTCCTTTCCTTAATAAATATTAATAAATAGTTCTATACATTATTATTAGTGTTAATCTATTATGTGTTAATATTAAACGATTACATAAAATAATTAAACCTCCTAATACTATTAATTCAACATTCTTACCAATATATATCATTTGATTTTTAATATCCTAAATAAATAGAACTATAAAAATGTGCATCATTAATAAATATCAGAAATATTAAAATACTAAAATTAATAAGAATAATACATCAAATTTGCTGGGATCTGAGTTTTAACATAGGTTTCAAAGAAACATGGTCATTTAAGCCAGGAGGCCTACAGGCATCTAATCTAATCTGCCATTCTGCCTCCAATGTCCCCACCTTGTTGGCTACATCTCCACCTTCCCCACAATCCAACACACGACCAATAACAAAAAATACAAATTTGCTGAATTCTGTACATCTCGTGCTGTGCAAATAAAGTGCATTGTGCATATCTTTCTTTTTAATAGACCTCATATGTTCAGCTACCCTATCACGTAACCTCCTTATAGTCTTGCCTACATAGTAAGCGTCACAGGAGGTACAGGTAGCCAAGTAGACCAGATTCTTTGTGCAACAATTACATTGTCCAGGGAACGGAATTGTATATTTATACCCACTAACACAAACATATGTACTCTCATTCACAAATCTACACCATCTGCAAAAGCCACATTTCTTCATGATAGACTTAAAATTTTTTTCTTACTTTTCTTTTCCAAAATACCCTTCAAATTCTCTCCCCTACTATATACAACTACTGGCATTGAACCCATAATCTTTTTGATCTCTTCACTCAGAGATAGGTTCCAAACTTCTTTCACAATTTCAATTATTTCAGGCGTCCTTTGATTATATTTTAGCACTAATCGTACTTCCCCTCTCATTTCTATTACATCAGCCTGCTGTTCCTTAACCAGTGTTACCCCTATAAGTAGAATTGGGGCATATTTACCACCCCTTTCTTTAAGCACATCTCTTCTTACACTAAGCAACAACTTCAAAGGATACCCACGATCCAGGAACATACCAATAAGTTTAAATAATTCCTCTCTAAACACTACCTCATCACTGACCAATCTCGATGTTCTCACCATTTGTCCTTTAATCAATCCCTTTCGCTGATGGAAAGGATGACAACTTGTAAAATGCAACAAAGAATTCGAATAATTCTCCTTTCTATAAATGTTGCTTGCAAAACCCCCCTCAGTTTTGCAAATTGACAAATCCAAGTAATTAATCCCATCCTTATGCCAGTGAAATGTAAATTTCAAAAATTTTGTTGTTTTCCCCAGGAATTCAATAAACTCATTAACAGATTCTTCATCCCCTTTCCATAGAATCAGTATGTCATCTAAAAATCTATTATACATAAGTATATTTTCTAAATACCTGTTAGATGCAAAAATATGTTCTCTTTCCCACGTCAGCAAAATTGCATTTGCAAAAACTGGTGCACATTTAGCACCCATCGCAACACCTAAAACTTGTTGAAATATTTCACCTTCAAAAGAAATAAAATTATTCTTCAAAACCACCTCCATTAATTCCAACAAAAAATTGGCCTTCGGTCCTTCAATTAAACCACTTTTTACCATCGCTTCATAAAACATGTCCAGTCCTACCTGCTGTGGGATGACTGAGAAAAGATTTACAACATCAATTGTAAGAAACCCAAAATCACAATCAACATTCTCTAATTTCTTAAACCTTTCTAGGCAGTGCCATGAGTCCCTTATAATATGCTCAACTGCATTTATCACTGGTTTAACTGACATATCAATAAATGCTGCTAGGGTTTCTGTCTTGGATCCCTTAGCTGACACTATAGGTCTAAACTGCAACCTATCTGCTCCTTTGTGCACCTTTTGGATTCCAAACAGAGTCGGGATTTTTGGAAATTTTACTGTTAAAAAATCATATTCAACTTCATTTATGTTACCCTGGAACAGTGCATCATATAAAAACACATCAATTTTAGAATATGCCCTGTTAACTTCACTCCTTGAAACAGTCGCATATGTTTCATCCCTATTCAGTAGTGCAGAAATCTCAGAAATATAGTCAATTTTTGTCATTATTACCATCCCTCGTCCTTTGTCCGGTTTCATGAACCTAAATTGACCTGATTTTTTAAGGGAATCTAACAACTCCCTCTCCTGAATTGAGAGATTGTCCTCAAACACATAAACACTATTTAGCTTTTTCCTTATCTGAGATTCCACTAGTCTTTCAAAGCCCAACACTTCTGGGTGAAAAGGTGGAATAAATGTACTTTTCCTTTTTAAAATATTTGTACCATTAGAAGCATTCATAATAACGCGCTCTGCACCTCTTCCGTCAGTCGCAAAAAACATTTTTAGATGCATTTGTCTAGTAAACATTTTCAGTTCCAATAAAGTCTTAGCTATGTCCAGCTTAAACATTGGTACGAACTTAACCCCTTTTGAAAATACATCAAAATGCACACCACTTATAGTTAAGTCAGTATAGTTATAGATACAATAACCTTTTTTCTTCAGCAACTGGTGATTTGCACCTTCTATAACTACTATTCCACTATTATCACTATCTGGCTGCGGTATACTACCTACATCTAAAACTTTTTCCCACATCCTCTCAACCATCCCAGTAGGATATGAACAAGTGTCATTCACATTATTAATATTAAAACAATCCATCATAGTTGCATTTTCATCCTCAGTATTAACAAAACTAGCATCAGTACAAAACCAATCATTCTTACTCAGATCAAAAACATTTTCATTAAAGTTTGTTGTTCCAGCAAAAAAGTTTCTACAATAAATCAATACCTCCCTCTCCTGTTGACTCTCCCACTCCGGTTGTAGTTCCTCTGCATTTCCCCCACACTCGTGTCTCTGTTGCAAAGCCTCTCCGACCTCCGAGGCCCACTCTCCGCATCTAAAAAATCATCTACATTACCAGCAGGTTCATCAACAAAATTCAACCCATCAGTATCAACCTCCTTAAATATATTGTCATTGTCAACCCCATAAGTCCGTTGTTTAAACCCAGGAGGGTATGCACATTTATTCTTATAGTCTGCAATGTCTCTTTCTAACTTTTTTTACTTTGTTGCTGAATTTTTCATGACAAAAGATTCAATGTTCCTCATAGCCCTTTCAAAATTAATTTTATATTGTTCAAATAGCAAGTCAGTTGTGATACTCACATGCAGGCGCCTTATTTCTTCCTTCATCTTGCCTAGTTTAGTATCATTATAGCGAATTATTGCAAAGGACTTTGCGATTTAAGGGAAACCATAAAAAGAAAGGGAAAGATGTAAAATAAACAGGAAGTGATAAAATGTGGTAAATTAGCTATGTGGCACAAAAGTTAACGGAGTTATAGAAGGAGGCACTTGGATCTGAAACTG
The DNA here is from genome assembly GCF_019279795.1 of Protopterus annectens. Taxonomy (NCBI): domain Eukaryota; kingdom Metazoa; phylum Chordata; order Ceratodontiformes; family Protopteridae; genus Protopterus; species Protopterus annectens. The sequence continues at coordinate 14,412,633 of NC_056743.1, forward strand.
ATTATTTTCTATTACTGGAAGTCTTGAGTTTAGCAGATAGCGATACAATTGTGATGGATTTTTTCAGACCATTTAGGAGTATGGATGGAGGTGATAGAAGAACTTGAATCTATTAAACCAGGAAAGGGAAGAAAAAGAAAAAATGAGAAATTATGGGATGAAGTTAGAATGGGAAGTATTGCAGTTATGGAAGGATAACATAACCATGAAGGACTTTGAAAAACAAACTGGTCTGAATGGTGGACTGAATTTAAAAATAAGTATAAAAAAGTCCTTTTTTTCAAAGGTAGGATGATGTAAGAAAGGAAGAGTATTATGATATAGAAAAATATATAAAGAAATCGAGAAAAAATTAGATATTATTTACAAGGGAGGAGGTATCTGCATATTTGAGTAAAATAGTAAAGGAGGATATTATTACAATGAGGGAAATGAAAAATGTAAAAGGAGAGGTGAAAACAACACAAAAGCAAATTATGAATATTGCATGTGGAAAGTGCGAAAAAGAGAAAGCAGAAAGTGAAAAAAAAATCAGAATGAGTTAAGGAAGAATTTGAAAAAGAAACGACCATGAGTGAATTGGATTAAGTACTTGGGAAAGCAAACGATGATTCAGTATCAGGACCAGATGGTATAAGTATGAAATGTACAAGATATTAACGGTAGGTATGTCAGCATATCAAATTAATAGTGTAGGAGTGCTAGTGAATGGAGGCTGAGTAAGGAAATGTCAGGACCAGATGGTATAGGTATGGAATGTACAGGATATTAACGGAAATGTCAGGACCAGATGGTATAGGTATGGAATGTACAGGATATTAATGGTAGGTATGTCAACATATCAAATTAATAGCGTGAGAGTATTAGTGAATGGGGGAGGGGGTGAGTAAGGAAATGTCAGGACCTGATGGTATAGGAATGGAATGTACAAGATATTAATGGTAGGTATGTCAGCATATCAAATTAATAGCGTGAGAGTGTTAGTGAATGAGAGCTGAGTGAGGAAATGTGAGGACCAGATGGTATAGGTATGGAATGTACAGGATATTAATGGCAGGTATGTCAGCATATCAAATTAATAGCGTGAGAGTGTTAGTGAATGAGAGCTGAGTGAGGAAATGTACAGGATATTAACGGAAATGTCAGGACCAGATGGTATAGGTATGGAATGTACAGGATATTAATGGTAGGTATGTCAACATATCAAATTAATAGCGTGAGAGTATTAGTGAATGGGGGAGGGGGTGAGTAAGGAAATGTCAGGACCTGATGGTATAGGAATGGAATGTACAAGATATTAATGGTAGGTATGTCAGCATATCAAATTAATAGCGTGAGAGTGTTAGTGAATGAGAGCTGAGTGAGGAAATGTGAGGACCAGATGGTATAGGTATGGAATGTACAGGATATTAATGGCAGGTATGTCAGCATATCAAATTAATAGCATGAGAGTGTTAGTGAATAAGGGGGGGGGGGGATGAGTAAGGAAATGTCAGGACCTGATGGTATAGAAATGGAATGTACAAGATATTAATGGTAGGTATGTCAGCATATCAAATTAATAGCGTGAGAGTGTTAGTGTATGGAGGCTGAGTAAGGAAATGTCAGGACCAGATGGTATAGGTAAGGAATGTACAGGATATTAATGGTAGGTATGTCAGCATATCAAATTAATAGCGTGAGAGTGTTAGTGAATGGGGGGGGGGGGCTGAATAAGGAAATGTCAGGACCCGATGGTATATGTATGGAATGTACAAGATATTAACGGTACGCATGTCAGCATATCAAATTAATAGCGTGAGAGTGTTAGTGAATAAGGGGGGGGGGGGCTGGGTAAGGAAATGTCAGGACCAGATGGTATAGGTATGGAATGTACAAGATATTAATGGTAGGTATGTCAGCATATCGAATTAATAGTGTGAGAGTGTTAGTGAACGGGTGGGCTGAGTAAGGAAATGTCAGGACCAGATGGTATAGGAATGGAATATACAAGATATTAATGGTAGGTATGTCAGTATATCAAATTAATAGCATAAGCTCCGGGAGCGAGTATACGAACATCAGTATGCTATCAATAAAAAGAAAACAGAGAATGCATTGGCTAAACATATAGGAATATTTCCAAACCATAAATTTAAGTTCAGGATTACTGACCATATCAAATATGACATTGGGGTGGTCCCATCTCCCTAAGACTTGAAAAACTTGAACTTTATTGGCAAATCCACCTCAATGCATACTATTACCCAGGTATTAATGACATGTGCTTAATTAGATGTCTACTTAAATTGAAAAGTTTAACTAGATGACAGAATCTCCCTTCTAGTTATGTAACACAAAAAATCATTTTTATATTATTATCATGAATAATATTAATCTCTAAGAGTAACTTACATTAGTAAATGTGATACCAGGATATTCAGCCTTAATCTTAAGTTTACTGCGACCTTATTCTCCCTAAAGAGACTCAGTCCGCTCCCCAAGGTGTTTTTCCCCTTCCTCACTGCCAAACAGAATATCCTTCCCATCAAAGAGAAGATGGCAGTGGACAGTCTACTTGATCTATTTTAAGTTTACTGTGACCTTATTCTCCCTAAAGAGACTCAGTCCGCTCCCCAAGGTGTTTTTTCCCTTCTTCACTGCCAAACAGAATATCCTTCCCATCAAAGAGGAGATGGCGGTGGACAGTCTACTTGATCTATTTTAAGTTTACTGCGACCTTATTCTCCCTAAAGAGACTCAGTGTATGTAATCTGTCTTACATATGTTTTGCTAGCATGTACCTTACTTGAGCATCATTCTACCTGGCATGTGTGAAAGCAGCCTACCACTGGTCACTGCACAGGCCCCCCCAACCCCATCCTTGGTTTATAGTCCACCTCTATCCAATCTCTATATGCCGAACTTGTAAGTAGAATTTCTCCTCTAAGTGCACCTTCCTCCTTTTTCCACTAGGTGGCAGCATCCTCCTAATATTTAAGCCCAGCAAAAACCTCCCTCTCTCCACTAACCAACTCTACCTAGAAAGTGTCTCTGCCCTTACCAAGAATAGCTGTAATTTCATCTCTCCACACACATATACTTGTTCTAGAAAGTGTCTCTTCCCCTCACCAAGACAGCTGTAATTTTATCTCTCCACACACTTATACTTGTTTTTTTTTTCTTTAAAAGTAGTTTTTCCCCAACAAAACTTAAGAAACTAAGATTTCTAGTGCAATACAAAGCTTATAATCCATATACCCTCACCCCTGCAGTAGTTCGCCTTCTCCTGCCTCAGGTCACTGATTGTTTTTGGGCCTTCCCGCCTTCTTGGCCCTACCGCCACCCCCCCCCATTTCTCCCTTTATTTATGCCCTCCCCCTTGGCGCATTCCCGCCCTGAATGTTATATCACCAGGATGCTATCTGAGGCGCCATTTTTAAATCTGGGCCAGCAGAGTCCTCTGTGCATTCGGCCCTGTGTCTAGCCTGTTGCTCTCGTTCCCGGTAAGTGTAACCAATTGTAGCTCAAGAAACATTAAACTTTATGTATTAACAGAGTCAAATGTACCACTGCTTTTTAGTGTATTTTAGTGTATTTGCTGTTATCTAGCTGTGGAAACTCTCTAATATCACTGTCTATACTTTTTAAAGTGCTTTGCTCTTTTTGCCTATTAGTAGCCTGTTTGTGCCTATTAACCTGCATGCCAAGTGTAGCTCAAGAGGAATTAGACTTATGTTAAATATACCTATTGCGTATAGCGTATATGCTGTTATGTAACTTCAGATATCACTGTTTGTACTGTTTAATGTGCTCTGCTCTTTTCTGCTTACTGGAAGCTTGTTTGTGCCTATTAACCCCCCGTTTCTTTTTTTGAAACTCCCCTCAATGCTATTATAGTAGTGAGCCCTGTGTGCGTTTGTTAAGCAGAATTAGACGCTCTAGTGACATGGTTGTGTTTTTCAATTTGCTTTTTGATCTCCCCACAATGCCAATATACTCGCGACCACTCTGAGGCGTCTGTTAAGCAGCATTAGATACTGTAATTAACGCTAGTGTCTTGGTGTGTTTATTAATTGTCAGTAACATTATTACTTGATCCTATTGCTTCCCCTTTTGCCCGCCACTTATTTTTGGCTTAGTGCAAGTCTGTTTGGGTATATTAAGCTGTTAAAATTGTAATGTTGTGATGTATATTATTGGATTACCTTTTGTGGCATCTGCTGAACAGCAGTAGACGCTGCAGGTTTCTTAATTGCTTAAACTGAAGGAAGATTTCAGGCTGTTTGTGTTTAAGGTAAGCTTTCCAGGTTTTATCCCTTTGGTGCATAATCCTTTTTGTCTCTTTGGTGAGCCAAGGGGTGGTTTTAGTTTTGATTCTTTTTCTTCTTATCGGGTCGTGGGAGTTAAGGATATTTAAGAATGTAGAATTGAAATAGTCAACGGCTTTGTCTAGAGGCAGTGTTTTTAGGGGGTTCCAGTTAGTTAGCTTAAGGGAGTTAGAGAAAGAATTTTGATTAAAGTTAGTTAGATTACAAGTTTGAATAAAGTGGTGAGAGTGAGGGGAGGTGGGAGTGGCTGGAATGGAGAAGGCAGGGAGGTGGTCTCATAAAGGGTCAGGATTGACACCAGACGTTATATCTTTATTAGGATGTGATACAAGTATCCAGTCGAGTGTGGTGCCAGGGGGGTTCGTTTTGATAGGTCTAGTAATGGAGTTAGTAAGTTGAGTGAAGTTGAATAGGTTGATAGTAATGGAGGGATTAGGATTATTGATTTTTCCCCAGTCAATGTTTACATCTCCCAAAATAAAGGTTTCTAATGTTAGCAGAGGATCATGAGAGGATGTCTTCCAAAGTATTTATATTGTTACCAGGAGGAATATAGAGGGAAATAATACAGATGCTTTTGTGGTTGTTTATTTTTAGTATGTCAGTGACTAGTTCTGCATTATTGAAAGAGGGGATGGTGTTAGGGTAAGGGGTCATAGTTAAGAGGTTGGAGTAGATTAAAGCAACTCCACCACCTCTTCTATTAGTGCGGTCAGAACGGAGAGAATGAAATCCTGGAGGTAGGAATTCAGAGTCATTAATGTGAGGTTTTAGCCAGGTTTCAGAGATGGCTGCTATGTCTGGGGAGTTATGGGTAAGCCAGGCATGGAAGAGTGTTAATTTATTTTTTAAGCTTTGTGCGTTGATTGTGACGAACTTGAGGTTTTTATTAGTAATTTTGTTATAGGTGCTAGGATGATTTGTAGGAAAGAAGTTTGGACCTGGATTTGTAGGAGAGAAGTTTGGACCTGGATTGGGGTGTATATTGCCAGCTAAATGAAGGTGAGTATAATTGGGGATACGTTTATTTGATTTGTAATTTGATAGATGACATTGGTAGTGGTTTGGTTTAAGTTTGTAGTTGTTAGAAATTGGAAAAAGTTTTATTTTGAAGAGAAGTAGAGGGTGGGAAGTGACTAAAGAAGCTGAGATGTTGTGGAAGTGGGATGTAGGGTGGTGCTGGGGTGGTCAAAGGAAGAGAGAGCACATGAAAGTTAGTATAGGAGGTTAAATGGTAGAGGAATATTAGAAGCAAGATCAAGGGAGAGAAGGAAAGACTTTGGATGGAAGGCTGAGCATGGTAATGGGAGACTGATAATATTGAAAGAGAAGGTGAATGTGAGATAGTGAGTTGGGGGTGTGGTGGAGGAAATGGGAGGGGGGAATGCGAGGCCTGATTGGCTGGTGAAGAGGGAAGGACTAATAGTGAGGTGTATTGTGATTGGATGTTGAAGAGGGAGGGAGTACTGGGTGAGGGAAGAATCTGGAACCACTTTGGGCGGGTGAGAATTGGGGGCAGGGTAGGGGAGCGAAGTGAGCCCACAGGGTGAATGGAGTGGGAAGAGCCAAGAAGGCGGGAAGGCCCAAAAACAATCAGTGACCTGAGGCAGGAGAAGGTGAACTACTGCAGGGGTGCAGGTACATAGATTATAAGCTTTTTATTGCACTAGAAATCTTAGCCTTCTGATATTGGTAATTGTGGACTATTTGTAGCTACCTGTTAATTCTAATGTACTTTTTTGTCTGAACTCTTTTTTGTAATTAATACTGTTGTTTTTGTGGAGCTTTTCTCCCTGGGCCTTCACTGAAAATGGGCCCCCAAGCACAGTGGACCTCCACGGTAATCAAACTGAAATAAATAATAAATAAATAAATAAATTCTCCTTAAGGTCATAATTAGATCGTGTATTTTTTTATATTTTTTTATATTATTTTTATATAATGGATGCCATATTGAGGAATTAAGTGAATGGTATAGCATAGTATGACTGCTATAAAGTTAGTAATATGGTCATCATAGCTAGTTAAAATTATCTACTAACATCAAGTTAATTTCTTGCATGGTAATTTTAGTCACTATTAATGGTGCCTAAATTTATTTCTCAAACTGCCAGATGAGTTATTTTTCTGGGCTAGGCAATTAGCTATGAACCAGTATGAAATGTAGTAAAAAAAGTTTGTAGTGTAGAATTTCAGCAGTGTAATAGTAATTACTTATAGGCAACCTTATTATTTCATACATTTATTTGTTTTTGTTGTTTAAAGTATACCCATCAGCATATTTTATTTTTAAACCATAGTTTCAATCTTCTTTGCTCGTGGATGTCAGCATTGTTTTAGTTTTAAACAGCATTTTTTCATAGTGTGTAGAACAGGAAGGGTTAAAGTACAGTTCTGTACACTTACTATAAATGTAGATGTTCGAGTGTATTCATTGTTGCAGTCACACTTGGGTTATCTGCCTGCAGGTAGCCCTCAGTCGGCCCGAATACCAGAGACTTAATATTTCTATGTTGGTTGCTGTCGCTCCAGGAATGACGTCAGGTCGTCAGGGATATAAAAACAGGCAGCTGACGCCATTGCATCAGTTTTTCTTGCCCCAAATGCCAAGAGCCCCCCAAAAGGGAGCTAAGTTATGGTGGCAGAAAACAGCACCAGTGAAAAGTAAATAGCAATAACAATACACCTGAAAGGGGGGGGGGTTAAAGGCATAAAGAGATTATAGAGAGAGAGAGAGAGAGACAGAGAGAGAGAGAGAAACCAGGGGGTTGGAAGGAAGGAAACCAGGACTGCAACAGTGAATACATTTAAACATCTACATTTATGGTAAGTGTACACAACTGTACTATGTTTCTTTGTGTTTCACTGTTGCAGTCATCACACTTGGGTGGGTTCCCAAAGCTGAAGAAGGGTGGAGGCAGTCAAGATGAGTTAGGGCTAGATAGAATTCAGTGTAACTGTTGTTGCAAAACCTGCCCTGGATTTGGAGAAGCTAGGCAAATGGTAGTGCTTGGTGAAAGTGTGTACTGAACTCCAGGTAGCAGCTTCCAGAATGTCCCTGGTAGGAACTCCCCTGATAAATGCTGTAGAGGTAGATGTTGCCCTAGTGGAATGTGTTCTGACTCCCTATGGGGTTGGTTTCCCATGGTGCTTGTAGCAGAAATGGATGTAATGTGTTATCCATTTAGATATTGTTTGCTTAGAAATGGCATTGCCCTCTGCTCCTGTTGCAAAGCTGACTAGTAACTGGTCTGATTTTCTGACGGGCTTAGTCCTATCCAGGTAAAATCTGAGCTGTCTGTGCACATCCAAAGAGTGCAGGACCCTTTCCCTTTATTTTGAGGATTAGGGAAAAAGGTTGGCAAATGTATAGATTGATTGAGAGCCACACTGGACACCACTTTAGGCATAAAGGAATGCTTTGTCCTGAGAGAGACCCTGTCAGCATGGAAAATAATGAAGGGTTTCATAGCCATAAGTACTTGCAGTTCAGACACTCTTCTAGCTGAAGTGATGGCTAGAAGCAATGTTGTTTTCCAAGAGAGGAATTTTAAGTCTGCTAACACTGCAGGCTCAAAGGGTGGAAGTATGAGCTTTTCTAGTACACAGTTAAGGTTCCAAGCAGGGGTGGATGCTGTCCTTGGTGGCCTTAAGTTGTTGGCCCCTCTCAGGAACTGTTTGATAAGAGGGTGTGAGAAGAGAGGTGGCTCAGTGTTGTAATGAGCCAACATGGCTGAGGCATGGATCTTAATGGAAGAGAAGGACATGCCTTTTTGGAGTAGATCTGCTAAGTAATCCAGGATTAAAGGCAGGGAAGGCAGAGTTGTGTGCGCTCCTTTAGACAAACTCCAGGAACAGTACCTTTTCCACTTATCAGCATAGGATTTCCTTGTACTGGGCCTTGTGGCTTCAATAATGACATCCAGTACCTGTTTGCTTAGAGCTGCTGGGGTAGGATTCAAGGGATAAACCAAGCTGCAAGATTTAGGGTTTGCAGTTGAGGATGCAAAATCTCTCCCTCCTGCTGAAAGAGCAGGGTAGGGTTTTGGTGTAGGTGCCATGGTGACACCGATGTCAGGCTGCGCAGGAGTGGGTACCAGTGCTGGCATGGCCAGTCCAGGGCAATCAGAATTGTCCTTGGTTTGTCCTGTCTTATTTTGAGTAATACTCTTGGGAGAAAGGGCAGAGGTGGGAATGCATAAATTGAGAGATTTACCCACTGAAAGGATAGGGCATCCACTTTCCAGGCCTTGCTGTGAGGGCTCCTGGTGCAGAATCTGCTAGGCTGGTGGTTATGGGGGAGACAAAAAGGTCCACCTCTGGGGTCCCCCATTTCTGAATCAGAAGGTTGAAGGTGCTAGGCTCCACTTTCCACTCATGTGGGTCTAGGAGATTTTTGCTTAAGTCGGCTGCCACTGAATTTTCTTTGCCTGGCAGGAATTGAGCTTGCAGATGGACTTGCATGCCCAAGGCCGTGTTCTCCAGAGCCATGGCTAACCTGCAGAGTGGGTAGGAATGGTTTCTCCCCGCTTGTTGATGTACCACATAACTGTGGTGTTGTCTGTTTTTATTAGAAGTTCTCCTGGAAAGAGTAGGGATCTAAAAGCTGTCAGGGTGTTCTGCACAGCTAGCATCTCTTTTTGGTTGATGGGCAGATGAATTTGACTTGGGCTCCAGTGGCCCTGAATGCATTTGCCATCCATGTGAGCTCCCCAGGCATAGTCTGATGCATCTGTGGTTAGGGTCTGGGCGGCATGGGGGTTGAGTAAAGGGCAGTCCCTTGTTGTGGTTGCATGCTTCTGCCCACCAAAGGAACTCTGTCCTTAGACAGGGTATGATAGGAATAACTGTTTCCAGGTCCTGAGAATGTTGGCACCAAAGACGTTTTAAGTACCATTGCAGTTTTCTCATATGCAGTCTTGCATATGGAATTAGCAGTATACATGAGGCCATGAACCCTAGGGCCTGCAGTATTTTCCTTGCGGATAACTAGGTTTTGGTGGCTATTTGTTTGAAGTAGGCTGTCAGATAGACTTATTTTTCTGAAGTGAGGAATGCCATCTGGGATGTTGTGTCCAAGTTTGCTCCCAGGAATACAATCTTTTGACTGGGTACCAGTTTTGATTTATTTTCATTAATGATGTACCCCGGTGAAGTGAGAGGGATTTTCACAAATGTCAGGTGCTGCAACAGCAATTCCTGACTGTCCGCCTGAATCAGGCGGTCATCCAAGTACCGGTAAGTTTGGATATTTCTCTGCCTGCAGTATGCAATGGCTGGAGCCAGGCATTTTGTGAATACTCTGGGCGCAGTGGATAAGCCAAAGGGAAGTGCAGAGAACTGATAATGTATAGATCCAGCCCTGAAACATAGATACTTCTTGCATGACTCTCTTATATGGATGTGCAGATATGCTTCTTTTAAGTCTAGGGTGACTAACCAGGCATCCTTGGCTAGCATAGGTAAAAGCTGTTGCAGGGTAAGTCAGTTGAGAGATCTGAATGATCCAGAATTGGACGCCTAGAGCCCTCTTTTCTGGGTACCAGGAAACGTCTGGAATAGAATCCTTGACCTATCTGTTCAAATGGAACCGGCTGAATAGCTCTGATGGAGAGCAGGGATAGGACTTGGTTTTGTGCCTCTGCCCACTGGTTTGGAGGAAGGTCTAGGAACCCTCTTTGGGTTGGCAGTGAGTGGAAGTAAAATTTGTACCCCTGGGATACAATATTGAGGACCCATTGGTCTTTTGTGATGGACATCCAGTTTTTTGCATGAAGGGCAAGTTTTCCTCCTAGCGGCACAAGCAATTGGGCAGAGGTGGGGAGTGGAACAGAGAAGTAATTGTGAGTTTTTCCATAAGGCGGTGGCTTACCACTCCCTGCTTTGGGGGGGGGGGCACTCCATTGCTTAGATCTCTGCATACCCTGAGACTGTAGTCTGGGTGGTCTGTTTCCCCTGGGTTTGGTTTGAAATGGCCTGGAGGGGGCTGGAAAGGACCAGTGTTTGGAGGGGCAATACCTACTGAATCTAGGAGGTTGCACTTGTAAGAATTATTTAACAGTCTGCATAGACTTAGCTTTTTCTTCCATCTTTTTAAGAACCTCTTCTGCTTTGGTGCCAAATAAACTATCCTTGTTCAAAGGAGTGTCTAGTAACTTTGATTTAACATGGTCTGGCAAGGTCTGCGCCTTGAGCCAGGCATGTCTTATCAGTACAGAACCAGTGACTGCTGCCCTGCAAGATGCTTCTAGGGTGTCAAAGCCACACTGCAAGTATGCTTGCTGACTTGGCTTGCAGAGTGCATAAGTTCTTGCAATTCTTTATTTCCTGCAATCTGTAAAGGTTGCTACTTTTTGTTTAATAAGTTCAATAATATGTTGCTGGTACTTCAGCATGTGAAACTGACAATTCAATGCCCTAATGGCAAGAGTTGCAGAGGTATATACCTTCTTACCCCATCTGCCCAAAGCTCTGGAATTCCTGTCCGAAGGGGTTGGATTCTTGGTAGTAGTTGCCTTGATACCTTTAGGCCCCTGGGAAATGATTTCTGGGTCAGCAGTAGGATTCTTGAAAATAAATTTGTGAGTGTCAGGTACGCTGTAGTACCTGTCTGGGTTTCTAGGGGCAGGGGGTAAAGTATCAGGAGTAAGACTGGATTCCATAAAAACATCATCAACAACTTCCAGGACTGGAGGTATTGCTAAAGGTCTGTGCTGTGGCAATTCTAGAAATTCTCTGAGTCTTTTTTTGGACTGAGCATAGTCTTGGCATTCCCAGTGGAAATGCTCTCTTAAAGTATATAAGGTTTCACCAAAAGAAAAAATCCTCTGGAGGGAAGGCAGATGGAATGGATTCCTCTGCATCTGAATCCTCATAAGCAGATAAGGGCATGTCTTCATAATCAGATACCTCAGAGTCATCGGAGTCCTGGTCTGTTGAAGCTGCAGGGGACTGGTCTCTTTTTCTCTTGCAGGGGAAGACTGACTTCCCCTAATCAGCATAATAAGGTCTTCTGCCATTCTAAGCATTTGTCATTGTGGCAAGGGAGCAGGTACATATGCTTTGGTCGTCAGTTTTCTAGGTGTAGCGCATACTCTTGGCCTTAGAAACTCGGTAGTTTTAGATGAAAATTAAGTTGTCAGTTTGAGTTGAACATCAGTATTGTGAAGAAGTGCCTCAGAAGCCAGTGCCTGCTCAGCTGCTCTGGCCTCATCCAAGGTAGAGACATCCACAGGTTCCATAGTCGAAGAAGAGTCTTGCGGCATACAGGACTCTGAACGGGTCTCAGTAGAGGCCTGTGAATCCATTGAAGTGGGCATCAGGGGCTGAGAAAATGCCCCACTGAGTACTGGTGAGCTGGCGACTAGCATAGTGTAAGCATCGTCCGCAGCTTTGAACCTGTGAGGTCTGTCTCTGTCTTTATCCTTACGTTTTTTCGGAATATCAGTAGTCAGATGGCTTACCAGAGCAGTTTTGGAATACGGAGATCGAGAGCAAAAGAATTTAGTGACAATGAGAGCCTGATAATGAATGGTTCGGGTGTTGAACAAGGCACAAAACCGACAGCGAGGTACGTCGTGGTCTGGGCCTAAACAGGTGACGCAGTAAGAATGAAAATCTCTGTGAGGTATTTGCTTTCCACAAGCAAGACAATTGTTAACTTTTTCTGACATCGGTTAGAGCAAGAAAAAAAGGATCCCTAATGGGCTACTTAGCTTTAGAAGACTTCAGGATTATTCAATTTGCAAACAAAAACTCAGGTAGAGGCCAACCGTCACTTGTAAACTGATTCTGCTTCAGGCTCCTAGGCAAGATAGACTGATGTAATGGCATCAGCTGCCTGTTTTTATACCCCTGATGACCTGACATCAGTCCTGGAGTGACAGCAACCAACACAGAAATACTAAGTCTCCGGTATTTGGGCCGACTGAGGGCTACCTGCAGGCAGATAACCCAAGTGTGATGACTGCAACAGCGAAACATGAAGAACATCTATTGTTGCTGATTTCATCACAGAATGTGAGCTGACTGGCTCAAGCACTTTCTGGTATTTTAACTGAAATTTGTACCTTGAATGTTTGCATCTGAAGAAGCTTGATTTTATTAAATGAAAAGCGATTTATGCACTTTAAAACTACTGGTTGCTTTCTAAAGCCATTTTTTTCTATTTTAGTAGTTTATTTTGTGGGGTTTTTTTGGCTTGGTTTGCGCTCTATAAAGGCCTGCATGATCAGATTAAGTGTAGTTTGCTGCAGGATTGTCACTCCATTTCCAGAAATGAGATTTCTATTTTATATATATATATATATATATATATATATATATATATATATATATATCTATATATATCTACTTTTAAATTTCAAAATCCCAAAATCTCAAACCTCTAAATTCGACGGTCAGAATTTCAAAGTTTTGGAATCTCAAAATTAAAAATAAAAAACAACTAAAAGAAGAAAACCTCAGAAATCATGTTTTTGCCCCCACACCCCCTGCTACATAAATATACAAAGTCTAAGATTGCACTACAGTGCAGAGAAGGTAAACTTTCCGTTCTGCAGTATACAGCGATCTCCATTGATAACTTTCAAGATTCAAAGCTTCAAACTTATGAACTTCAGGATTTAGAGATTTGAGGTTTTAGGATTTTGAAATTTAAAAGTAGATCCATATATATATATATATATATATATATATATATATATATATATATATATATATATATATATATATATATATATATATATAAAATATGGGTCCCCCTTCAGATCATCAAACTTTTAAAAGCTCTTCTTTCACATGGCCAAGACCATATGATTGAAACATTTAACAGTTCGAATGGTCTGAATGGAAATCTCCATACAGCGCGAAATGGGAAGATTTCCCTTTTCTGCAATGTATTGCAATCTCAGAGTTGGTATATTTAAATAGCAGGGGGTGAATGGGGGCATGCCCCGCTGTTAAAAATTTAAAAAGTTCGAACGGTCTGAATGGAGATCTCTATACAGCATGAAACGGGAAGATTTCTCTTTTCCGCAATGTAGTGCGATCTCGGAGTTGGTATATTTAAATAGTAGGGGGTGTAGGGGTGCATGGGGGCTTGCCTCCCTGCTAGAAATGTTTATTTTTTTTTAAATTTTTTTAGTTAACATGTTCGAACTTTTACATGTTCGATGATATGGTCTCGGGCATATGAAAGTCGAACATTTGAAACTTCGATCATGTAAAGTAGGCCCATATATATATATATATATATATATATATATATATATATATATATATAAACAAAACCATCCTTTAGTATCAAATATTTAAAAAAAATTAAAAAAGAATTAAAAAATGGTAAAGTGGTGGTAATTCATATTCTTAAACTATTTAAAGTTGCTCTTGCCCTTAAAACAGGGGTAATAGAATTTTTCATTTAATCCAGGGAGTTTGAGGCATTACGTTTGAGCTGCCATTGCAGCTCCTTGTATTCAAGTGTATTTTCCCATGCTCAACTTCTCCCATCGATTAAAATTGTTTCCGAAATACAAAAAGAAAATGTTCTGAAACAATGGCGATTTAATGAGTGTTTGTAAAAAGCATTTAGTTTGTTCTGGTTGTCGATGTCATATTTTTGTTTGGAAATCCTCTTACATAAACACCTTTCCGTCTTCTCCACATAATATGCTGAACATATCAAGCTGATGGCCAAATAAACAATCCCTTTAGTGTTGCATTTACTTTGTTTGGGAATAATATTTAATTCCTTATAGGTACCTATATGTAAACTAATACCACTTAAAATATACTTACACTGTTTGCACAAGCCACAATATTGAGTCCCGTTTTTCTCATCTTTTAGTGATCTACTCCCTCTATCACTACTTTCCAGAATTTTTAAAATATTTCTGGCTGTTTTGTATACAAAACATGGGCTCTCTCTTGCAGCCTTGGATACAGTGTTGCTTGTTTTAAAAAGGAAATAATTCTCTTTTATTATATCCCTACCGTAACACCTGTATTGTGTTCCACCACCATAACTGTCTCAAATGACCTTTATGTATTTGTTCCCGCCATTATCTCCATTGGGGTAAGTCCCCTATTATGCCCCATACCTATAAACGGTACAAAACAAGTGTGTCTCCTTTATTTCCTTAAAAACATTAGTAACAAGCCTCCATGGTTACCCTCTTTTCAGAAACATTTTTACTAATTTTTCACATTCTTTCTCAAAAACTTGATCATTACTTGTCATTCTGGTGAGCTGTATGAATTAATCCTTAACCAACCCTTTCTTACGTTTGAAAGGGTGGTAACTTTCAAAATTTAAGCAGCTATTACTAAATGTTGTTTTTCTAAATATATTTGATAAAAAACTTTCCTGACGCTTTGTTATTTCAATGTTCAAGTAATTCATTTTTTCAAAACTGCAAATATAAGTAAATCTCAAAAAGTTAGTGGCCTAATTTAAATAATTAATATGTTTTTTTTATTTTGTCTACAGTTCCTTTCCACAAAATATGTCATCTAAATACCTCAAGTATAAAGACCAATGGCCAGAGAAGTCTGAAATACAGATTTCTTCTCCCATGAATACATAACTAAGTTTGCAAAAATGAGGGCCCAGCAGCCCCTAGAGCAACTCCCTTCACTTGCTTGAATATCCCACCCTTAAAATAAATAATTCCCATATATTCAATATTAATAGTAATGTTGTTATATGAATGGCTAAATTTAAATACAGTGCATTCGTACCATCAATACAAAAAAGGAAGAAAACAGAGATGATTAGAGATAGAAAATTCACTGATCAAGTTTCTAAAAAAGATCAAACATCAACAGTTATCCAGTAGGAGGGGAATAAGTTTACAAGGAATAGCTTTCATATTTTTAATTTCAGTCTGTCACAGATTACCCTGAGAAGGGTTTTACCTTTATACCTTGTAGTAGTCATAATGTGGCTATCATTGAACTAAAATTACTTACTAGAAAGGTAAACTTGGCACATCACTTTAGGGAACACAAGACCAATGGATCATTAAAAAAACAATTATAGTGTTAAAAAGAAAAGTACACTTAATCTACCAATGCACCCTGTGATTCAAGCTTATGAGACAGCATGTATGAATGAAATATACAGGATAGGGACTAAAGTAAAATGAGGCAGACAATTTAACCTTAACAAGACAGAAAAAGAGTTGTTATATAAGTTACAGTAAGACAAAATCCTATGAGTTATAAAGCCTAATAAGGGAGAAGGAATCATAGTTGATTCAATTAATTACTCTAGTGTTATGTTTCAGATATTATATGATGAGACAACTTATCAGGAAGTGTCACAAACTGAAAATAACATAAATTTCAAAAAATGGACCTGTTGCTCATTGGATCATAGAAGGCTATTGACCCGGAGGTAATTTCAGGCCTAGCCATTTCATCCCAATGTAATACCATAGATATTATAGTCAACACCCAGGATTGTATTTCTTCCTGACTGCCCATGTCCAGGAGGATTGTGGGTGCTATCTCTGGTAAGACTTTATGGTGCCCCGTCCACTTGTCCATGTTCCTTTTGGACAGCATCACAGAGGTGCTCTACTTCACATAAATTTGGAGCCTATTGCAAAGATGTGTAGTCTCTATTTGAAGACTGGCCAACACAATGATCAATAAATTGAATACTTACAGATTTTTATACAACCCACATACCGGGATTGCCCACCCTTTAGTAAACCTTTTGTATTTATAGTGAACTCTCCCTTTAAGGACATTTGATTGTTATATACGCTATTAACCTTTAACTGATTATTTGCATTACATATATGTGTGTGTGTATGTATGTGTATATATATATATATATCTATATCTATCTATCTATCTATCTATCTATATATATATATATATATATATATATATATATGTATATGGGGCACTGTTCATGTGTCTTGTTTATTCTGATGAAGTCCATGAATATTGTGAGCCAAAAGTGCTTAACTGTGTGTTACTAAAACAACTATGTGTTATCAAAACAGAATTAAAATAAAAATAACATTTTATTTAAACTGTAACTTTAAACTGCATTGTCCACAGGAAGCTTATATACAGAAATATAAACAACGTAAATGCAGACATGTTTTCACAAATAACAGTAGCACTGTCTTGTGAATCTAGCCTTACAAGAGAGATTAACCCCTTGCGGGTATGTTTCTGAAAGCAACAAATTAGCTAAAACGTACCTCTCACATTTCAAGATGCATGCAACATCAGGTACCTCACTGTTAGAGAAATGTACAAATTGTATAGTGTACAATTCTGCACTTAAAGGGTTAAGAGTTAATACATTTATTCTATGTAAAATGTGTAAATACTGGTGGTCTCTGTAAAAGCTGCTGACGCCTGAAAGTCTGTTGTTCTTGCTATGGAATATTGAGATAGGGGCCTCACACTAGCAACAGATAAGTGTTGTGTCAAGAAGAGACAGTTAAAAGGACCATTACTCAGAAACTGGGTTTGACAGGGCAAGCCCTGTGGTCAAGCTAAATTCTGAGAGATGTTTTTGTAAGTCAGCAATTATCTGATAAGCACCTGCTGTGTACGTGCAAAGAACTGTATAAAAGCAGCAGGCTGAGCTATTGAAAATCAGACAGACCTTGTACCTACATGCTTTGTCTCCTTGCTGCAAGTAATAAAGGATGCCTTGCTGAACCTTACATGAATTGATCTTTGTATTTTCTTTAACAGATTGGTCCTTCGAGCCGGAACCCTCTCTTCACCTTGGATCAGACGGCCAGGTGGCTGAAACCGTACGGGGAAGAAACCAAATCAGTTCTTCTGCAATATAAAAGACCTCTGACTGAATTGTCGTCAAAAGAGGCCAGTCACCTTCTGATCTGCGATTGAAGGACGGGTATCCACGAATGAGTGGTCAATCATGTAGGCTCAGGTAAGGTGGTTTTTGCTATTCTGTTTTATTCAGTTAGGGACAGGAAAGTGCATTAATTTCTGTTAGATTCTATTTTATTCAGTCAGGGACAAGAAAATGCATTAATTTCTGTTAGATTGTATTTTATTCAGTCAGGGACAGGAAAATGCATTAATTTCTGTTAGATTGTATTTTATTCAGTCAGGACAGGAAATGCATTTCTGTTAGGTTGTATTCTATTCAGTCAGGGACAGAGAAAAACTGCAGTTCTGTCATAGACTAGGTGAACAGGATAGTAGAAGGTTAGATAGTCATTCTGAAGAGAGTATAACAAAATCCGTGGTACATGTAAAAATTGAAGGTAATGGGTAGAATTACTAAAGGTAACTACGTAGTGAGCAAATGGGTAATTATAACTGTGGTGCGAAAACATCAAAAGACCCACCATTAACAGAAGATGGTAAATATATGCAGGTACAGTACGCAGATAATGTTAGATATTTTACAAAATGGGTAACTAAGTCTGATTTTGATGGAAAATTAGATAAATCCTCGCTTCTCAAATTGATAAAGCAATTAAAAGCAGATTCCAAGGGACAAGTTAAAAAACAGCGACAGTTAGGAATTCCTCAGGTTCACAGGTGGCTGGAGGAAGCAAATCGCAGAGACCAAAAAGATAAGAACTCTAAAACAATGTTTTTAGACAGGGTAGACAATCACCTAGTGCTAGCTTCGGCACCCCCCTCCCCCACCAGTATATGGGGCAAATAACCAGCATGAAGCACCTCCGCTATACCGTATGGTTTCAAAAGACAAAGACCCTGCGAGAATGAAGTTAGTAAAGGTTAGGGATCCCATAGGCACAAGGTCCAGAACAAAGGATATAGATAATGAAGACAAGAACCTTGAGGTTTGGAGGGTGTTTAATAACGCACAAGCTACAACTGGAGAGGAAGAAATGTGCCCATTTATAGAAGTACCTAATCCCAGAGCAGGTCAGGATAACCAAGACCCTACTTTATTAGTATATAGACCCTGTAGTCCCGTAGATATTCGGAAGGCCACTGAGGGTATTCCTCACCCTAGGGTCAACTTTCAAAAATTTTCAAAGGACCTGCAAGGTATGAGGTTAAGCTATAACCTAAATAGAGAAGCAATAGAAAAAGTGGTAAGACAAATTATAGGTCCAGATTGGCACATGATCTGTGGTAATTGGAATCCTTGTGACGCTCAGCGGAAACCCCTTCCACATAATGACATAGGATTAAATGCCCAGGTAACAGAGCTTACAAACCTAATTTCCGAAAAGTGGTGACCACGGGCAGACTGGACCTGCATTAATCAGTGTGTCCAGCAAGAAGGCGAGTCAGTTGACCGCTATTTTGCTAGGCTCATAGAGTGCTTTAATAATCATTGCGGGATGCAAATCCCTGACAACCAAGCAGCAGACTCCTCCTATGAACAACAGTTAAAAAAATGCCTTTCTGAAGGGGAGCAGTGCTCCTATTAGTAGTTTTATTACAAAACACGTGGTAGGTCATCGTACAAGCAGATCTGAAGGGGAGCAGGGCTCCTATTAGTAGTTTTGTTACAAAACACATGGTAGATCATCGTACAAGCAGATCTGAAGGGGAGCAGGGCTCCAATTAGTAGTTTTATTACAAAACACATGGTAGATCATCGTACAAGCAGATCTGAAGGGGAGCAGGGCTCCTATTAGTAGTTTTATTACAAAACACATGGTAGATCATCGTACAAGCAGATCTGAAGGGGAGCAGGGCTCCTATTAGTAGTTTTATTACAAAACACATGGTAGGTCATCGTACAAGCAGATCTGAAGGGGAGCAGGGCTCCTATTAGTAGTTTTATTACAAAACACATGGTAGGTCATCGTACAAGCAGATTGCAACCACTGTTTGAGTAAGCAAGACATGCAAAAGACACTTTAATAGCAAAAAGAAAAAGAAAATGCAGGTATTTTCATTAGAAGACGGGGCTGAGGTATACGTGGTACAGCCAGGAAAAAAGGGCAAAAATAGGGAAGGTAGGCAGTCTGACCAATGGTCAGAAGATTTTGAGGGACGTAAAAAGGGAGGAAAATGTTTAAAATGTGGGAAGAAAGGTCACACGGCAAGGGATTGCAAAAGGAATAATAGGACAAGGATGGATGAACAAAAAGATGATAACTGACTATATGATGGACAGGAAGCACAGGGAAGGGTTACAATACAAAGCAGGATAAATGGTAATGTAGAGGAAGCACAGGGTAGGGTTACAATACAAAGCAGGATAAATGGTAATGTAGAGGAAGCACAGGGTAGGGTTACAATACAAAGCAGGATAAATGGTAATGTAGAGGAAGCACAGGGTAGGGTTACAATACAAAGCAGGATAAATGGTAATGTAGAGGCAAGAATAGAGGAAGCACAGGATGGGGGAGGGGACGATGATGAAAATGACAGTGATGAGGTATTGGACGTGGCACTTCTGTACTTGGAACTCTTTTTAGCAGACACCAAGCCAGACGTCACCCTTTTGGTGGAAGGGAGAGAGGTTAGCTTTTTGTGTGATTCTGGGGCATCATGGACCCTGATACATCCCTCCAAATTACCAGAGTGTACATGGTCTTCAGATTACATATTTGTTAAGGCTGCAAATGGGCAGCTATACCGGGAGCCTCTCTCACACAAAATTATAATCACAGATCCTGTAACAGGGTTGACGCAGAGAAGCAAAATTGTGGTGTCTGCAAAATGCCCAATAAATCTCCTAGGCAGAGGCTTGATGCAGTCTTTGGCATAGCGGTGGTTCCGACTACACAAGGGATGTAAGCATGACAGACTGACATCTGCGAAGTGCATGATGCCTGCGTAGTGCAGTCAAGAGGTGAGATGTTTTACTGGTACAGTCAGGACCTGGTTACTACCGGCTCAGGGACTGTAACCAAAGAATTAATGGATTTGGCCATTAGTCAATTTCCCTCATTAGATATTAAGAAGCAGCCATTACTGCACTGCATCGTGTATTTTCGTGACACACAAGGGCCAGATGAAGACTACAGAGATAAGCTGTTTAAATATCCCACAACAAGGCTAGTGTTACGTAACCTATACTGGGACACAATGGGAAATAGCATAGCCAGCTGCTCTCTGCCTAAAGAAACTTTACAAATCTGACCTCCTACCACATGTGAGCCTCATTGAAGACAGAAACACAAAATGGGTAGAATTGGGCAGGAAGATTATCGGATGGGAAAAACAGACCAGGGAGGAACTCTCGGAGCAGGGAGTACAGGTACAAAAATTGAACTGGGTAACTTAAACTAAGCCAGCAGTACACCTGCATTTTCGCAAAAATACTTGACAAATACTCCTGTTAAAGGAGGAAGAGAATGCCCTGAAAGGTATTCCAGACAAACTGTGGACCACAGGGAAATCAGATGTAGGCCTTATTCACACGCAAGACCAGTGGTGATTACTCCAAAATCAACATTTAGACCTCAAAAACGTCAATACCTGCTGAGAAAAGATGCAGAGGCAGGGATAAAGCCCATTATAGCTGCACTCCTCAAAGGTGGTGCGTTAATTGAATCTCCTGATTCACCATGTAACACATCTTTGTTCCCAGTTAAAAAGGCAAATGGAGAGTGGCGCATGGTTCAAGACCTGCAGGCTCTAAATGAGGCAGTAATACCTAGGTCACCTACGGTACCTGATCCAAATACACTCTTAAATGTGTTAAAACCCCATCAGAAATATTTTTCTGTAGTTGACATTAGTAATGTATTCTTCTCAATTCCGATACATCCAGACAGTAGATTCTGGTTTGCATTTACGTTTCAGAGTAAAAGATACACATACACTCGACTATCGCAGGGTTATTGTGAGAGCCCCATGATATTCTTACAAGAGATGTCAAGTAAATTAGCAAGATTTAGCCCACTGAAAAATAGTCAAATCCTGCTTTATGTAGATGATATCTTATTAGCAGCTCCCTCTTTACAAGCTTGCCGAGAAGACATGCTAGCATTGCTATAATTTTTAGCTACTGAGGGACACAAGGTGAATAAGGAAAAATTGCAACTCTGGAAAGAACAGGTTCGATATTTGGGCTATATAATATTTGATGGAGGTAGAACTTTGGATGAGGATAGGAAAATTGCTATTTTTCAGGCTCCAAAACCCATTACCAAAAAGGAAATTATGTCCTTTTTGAGTATGACTAACTTCTGTCGAAGTTGGATTCCAAACTATGCTTTAGAAGTGGCACCCTTGTCTGACCTTATATATAAAAAGCCTATGGCAGCACAGGACCCGGTGATTGGGACACTGGAGGTGGATTTAGCCTTTTCTAACTTGAAACAGTTAATAGCGTCCTCTTTTGTCTTGGGGTTACCAAATTATCACAAGCGCTTTTTTCAAACCGTAGACTGTAAGCAAGGCTACATGACATTAGCAAAACAGTGGTTTTGTTTCATCTACTCACCCTTAGGGTCCCTCATGCAGTAGCAAATATTTTGTTACAAGAAAAGGTAGCATACCTTTCCCCAGCTAGACATCTCTCCTGCATGACTGTTTTGCTGAGCCAGCCCCACATGACAATCGAATGGTGCACAACCCTGAATCCATCAACTCTACTCCCTACCCCTGTAGATGGTACTCCACATCACTGCCTACAGGAGATCGAGCAGATGACATTACCTAGAAAAGACCTCACAGATATACCTTTAACAGATGTTGATCTAACATATTATGTAGATGGCTCATGCAAAAAGAACCCATCAGGACAGAACCTAGTGGGCTATGCTGTAATATCTGACACAGAGGTTATCGAGGCAAAACCCTTACCACGGCATTTGTCTGCACAGGCGGCAGAATTGATTGCACTCACTCGTGCATGTATTTTAGCTAAAGGTAAGCGTGCAAATGTTTTTACTGACAGTCAATATGCCTTTGCCATGGTGTATGCATGTGTTTGCACAGCAATGGAAAAACAGAGGTATGATTACATCAACTGGTAAACCCATAAATCATGCACAGCTCATATTAGATCTTTTAAAATCCATTCAATTGCCTCAGTGTTTAGCTATCTGCAAATGTGCAGCTCACACAAAACAGCAGGATGTTATTTCAAAAGGTAATGGAAGAGCTGATGCTGCTGCAAAGCAAGCAGCCGCAGAAGCTTGTTTACACCTTGTAGAAGATTTAGAACCCTCTGAAAGTTTAAATTTGGACATGCTACAAACAATGCAATCATTGACCACACGGGTAGAAAAAATGCATTGGTTAAAGCAGGGGGCCGTCATCAGAGACGGTTTGTACATCTGAAAAGAAGGGAAACCAATATTACCCTCTAATCTTTTTCATTATGCAGCTTTATTGAGCCATGGGCAGTGCCATGTCTCAACAGGGGGAATGGCACAGATAGTGAACCAGGTGCTCACTGCATATGGATTTTCAAACTACTCTAAAAGATTTTGTTTAGCATGTCAGATTTGCAATCAATATCATGTACAAGGAGCAGTACGGCCCAGTCAAGGGAGTTTCCCCACACCTCCATACCTGTTTCACACCATTTGCATGGATTTTATAGAGTTAAATAAATGTGAAAATAAGACTTACTGCCTTGTCATTATAGATATGTTCTCGAGGTGGGTGGAAGCTTTTCCAACCAGGAACCCAGATGCAGCTACAGTAGCAAAGGTTCTTGTGAAAGAAATTATTCCTAGGTTTGGCATTCCAGAGAGAATATATAGTGACAATGGAACAAACTTTGTAAACCAAACTATACAACAGCTAAGTAAGTTTTTTGGTATTTCTCTAAAAAAATCACTGTGCTTATCATCCTCAGTCTGCAGGGTTGGTCGAAAGACATAATGGTATACTTAAAAGTAAACTGAGGAAATTAATGGCTGAAACTGGAAAAACCTGGCTGTACTTTACCCCCTGGCACTGTTGAACATGAGAACAGTTCCTTCAGCAAAAGGGCTGACCCCATATGAGAAACTGTATGGGAGGGCGTATTGTACACCCCAGTGGAAACCTCTCATGCCTTCAGATCAGGAAGCTGATCTTACATTAGCTGAATATATGAAGAAACTGCTAAATTCTAAACATCTGTTGCAGTCTAATTCTGTTTCAGGTTCAGAGACTAAGACGCCAGAAGTAACAGTGATGCCAGGAGACTGGGTGTGGATCAAAATCATAAAGAGGAAGAACTTGGCATCACCGAAGTGGGAAGGCCCCTACCAGGTGCTTCTTTTGACACCGACTGCAGTCACGATTGCAGAACGAGCTTCGTGGATCCATCTGACACACTGCAAGTTAGTGAAGAAGTTCGAATTGGGTAAAGATCTTACCTCTCCACCGGGACCCTAAGCACAAAAGTCTGGTAAAAAAGGGGGGAGGGTCAGATCAATAGGAACTGATCCATCTCAAACCCAGTGAAGCAATCATCGGTGCTAAGGTCCTATAGGGTAGAGAATAAGATCAAGAAAACTCCAAAAGTGAAAATGATTGCACCAGAGAAGAAAACTGAATTCCATCTTTTTGGGAGAACCGGAGAAGATAGAGTACTGGAACGACAACCGTTTTCACAGAAGCATTGTGTGGCAATTTTACTGACTGTTGTTGTGGTCATTGTTTTCCTGCTATGGCCAGTTCTCTTCTCCACCACATTTACTGAACCTAGGAAGTGTGCAGTATGGCATCCTGCCTTCAACACATATCAGGCTATCAAGTACGCATATGCAGATACCCTTAATGTTTCAAATTGTTGGATCTGTGCAGCTATACCAACTGCACATGAAGGATTACCTTTAATGGCGTCTCCACTAAATGTTACCGAGACATGGACAAGCTTGTTGAACAACACGGCTAACATCATGTCTGCAAATGTGGTCACCTTACAGCTGTCCCCCCATCAAAATGGAACTGTGTGTTTTCAAAAACTTGGTAAAACTAGGGTAGGCTGGAGCCATTGTTACAAAACAGTGGTTTATAACTGCACTGCAGGTAATTCGGGTTGTGTGGCAAATTTCTCATCTATAAGAAAACTTGTTAAAAACTCTATAGCTAACTTTGCCCAGGAAATGGAAACTGTCTACTGGAAAATGTTCTGAGGACTGCAGAACTTTGGGGATTGCTTCGAGTTCAATGACATCACCGTTAAAGTGGAAGATTGTTATTTTGTGTGCGGAAGAAAAGCATACAAATGGCTACCGGGAAACTGGTTCGGCAGCTGCTTCCTGGGTTACTTAGTCCCAGCTATCAGACATACGACGGCTTTACCTCGAGGGACGATCCAAAAGGTTTGAGAGGTAAAAAAGCCTACTAATCCAGTAGGCCAGATCGATGCATCATGGATATATCATCATGATCTGGCTCACATCAGTGACAAAGGACTGGCACACATGGATCTCTGTGATGACGTCATATCTTGGGCCAGCATAATACCTCAGTATGGAGCAGTAAAATCAATTTGGGAACTGAGAATGTTGTCCAAGCTGCTTGAAACACTGAACAACGCAACCTTCTATGCCATAGAATTAGTGACTGATGAACTGACAGCTATGAGAGCAGTAGTACTTTAAAATCGTATGGCTCTTGAATTCACCCTGGCGGCAAAGGGAGGTACTTGCACTTTAATCCAGGAGGAATGCTGTTCATTTATTCCAGACAACGAACATGAAATAAATAGCCATCTTGAAATGATTCAGCAAGTATCTGCCTTGACCAAGCCAGGCCAAAATCCTTTAACAGACTTTTTCCAGAGATGGTTTGGGGGATGGGGCAGTGTCCTGATGAATCTGTTGATCGCCATCTGTGTTGGAGCAGTGATATTGATATTTTGTGGATGCTGTTGCGTCCCCTGCATGCGTGGACTGGTAAAAAGCACTATTGATGCCTCAGTCACAAAAACCTTGTACCAACAAAGTACTGAATAAGAAGAACTACTAAAATTGGAAGCGGAAGAATTGTTTTCTTGAGCCTAAGCCAAATGACTCTCTGACTGCAAGGCCCTGGATGGAAATAGTCAAGAGATGAAATAGACTTGTTTTAGACTCATTAAACAATAAGAATAAAGTATTAAAAGGGGGGAAATGTTAGAGAAATGTACAAATTGTACAGTGTACAATTCTGCACCTAAAGGGTTAAAAGCTAATACATTTATTCTATGTAAAATGTGTAAATACTGGTGGTCTCTGTAAAAGCTGCTGATGCCTGAAAGTCTGTTGTTCTTGCTATGGAATGTTGAGATAGGGGTCTCACACTAGCAACAGATAAGTGTTGTGTCAAGAAGAGACAGTTAAAAGGACCATTACTCAGAATCTGGGATTGACAGGGCAAGCCCCGTTGTCAAGCTAAATTCTGAGAGATGATTTTGTAAGTCAGCAATTATCTAATAAGCACCTGTTGCGTACGTGCAAAGAACTGTATAAAAGCAGCAGGCTGAGCTATTGAAAATCAGACAAACCTTGTACCTACATGCTTTGTCTCCTTGCTACAAGTAATAAAGGATGCCTTGCTGAACCTTACGTGAATTGATCTTTGTATTTTCTTTAACACTTACACAGTACAGTAACTTCTAAAATGCATTATTTATAAAACAAGACATAAACATTTTGCTAACTATAAGGTGATTTTGGTGAATTGACCCTCCTGGCCTCCTTTTTTTTATACTTAATTATTGCATCCTGAAAGCCCATCTTCCCAGATGGCAAATATTGGAACTCACTGAGTGAAAATTATGCAAATATTATTAGAGAGACTGGGGCATCAGAATTCATTTGCACTGCAATCACCCAGAAAAAGAAAAAAGTAAATCACCCCTCTTATGTATAGCTCACAACAAATCAGGGAGAAATCCAGAAACAATCAGAGACAATTAGAGACACTTAAAATATTATTGCTATTAACCTGAGACATCGGCAGAATAAGAGCATGTGAATTAGTAAACATTTCTGGAGACAAATTTGTAACTAATTATTGTCATTTAAGTGCAATTCACCATCTTTTCTCCAAAAGTCACCAGTTTTAGGAGGCAGTAAAAATGATAGAGCTAACACCGGATTCAAAATCAAGGATTAGTCAATACACAAATAAAATAAGAAAAGTAAGTTGAACAAATAAATAGCCATGCACTGACATTTTTTCAGACAAGCCCTGCTCTTGTCTGAGCTATACACATTTACCCACTTACCTCTACCTAATACAGAGAACAAAGCAGCTGCAAGTCCACAACCCCTCAAATGCAGAGAATCTGGAGCAAATAATCCAAAATTCCAAGGCAATGCTTGGATGCTCTCAGGCAGCAACTGCAGAGACAGCAGCCCAGAAACAGCATCAGCAGGACCATCCCCAACCCAACTGACAAAGACAAGCCAAATCTCAGTCCTTTAGAGCTAAAGATTGTTACAGGTCTGGACT